>NW_010223567.1:4656-14148 GCF_000690775.1 Eurypyga helias | reverse complement strand
CATGTTTTTCCTGTGATTTTAGATTTTTTTATTACTGACATTTTCCCTTCATAAACATAGAAAATCAACAGATGTCAGAAAAAAACCTTTGGGGATCCCCCTTAATGAAAAGGTTGTCAGGTGGCTGCTGTTTGTATTTAATACAGTCTCAATCTTTGAAATATTATATAAAAAATTAAAACCATTTGGCTGGGAGACAAGGAACTCAATCAGGCAGGGTTGGTTAATACACCTTTAGACCTGTGCATTTCTTCAGTTAAGAGAAACTTCGCTTCTCTACAGTTTCGTGAACACTTATAAATTGCTCCAATGAATATTTTATGTTTACTGTCTTGTTTATATAATGTTCATGTGGGTTTTTTTTCTAATTCATACTCCTGCCTAATGAGATAATACAAGACTTAAAAAGATACTCAGATTTGCTAAGTCATATTGCAAGCTTTGCTCGCACGCATGACGAAAGCAATTCTGGTTTGTTCTTGTTTGTTGGTTGGGTTTACAGTTTGTCTGCTTGTTTTCCCGTGTTCAGTGAAAACTAATGAAACTCTTTTTTTAAGTAAGTATCATCTTGTAGGTTCTCATTGCTACAATGTTTAATATCTAGTTGAAATACAACTGTTGTTATTTTTGTAGTATACGATATATGTAGTGTGTATTTATTGCAGGAATTCAGATCAATTAGTTTTGCAAATCTTCCATCCAAGGAAAATTGTATTTATTTAAAAGTAAGTGTTGCATCTGAATTGGATGCAACTTCTTTCTGCTGATATGCAATATTTTATCATTGGGTTCCTTGTATATGTTAATGTATGCTTGCCTTCCTCTTTACTAGAAGTTACTTCAAATACCCAGGCATTATGGTATGGAGGATTTTTTTTTTTCCCTCCCCCCCCTCATTTCAACAGCAGGCATTGGTACTACAGAGGTGAATTTATTCCACTAAAAGTAAAGTTCTGCCAAGCCCATTCTCAGTGTCAGCCAAGTTGATAAACCACGATAAGCTATAAGTTTGTGCTGTGAGCTCATATAAAGTTGATCCTCCATACATAGACATGACTGTCATAGTTTTTACAGGAGAGAAAGACCTCCTGGGATGCACCAGTTCAGTTTCCAGGTGGGAAAAAATGCATGTGAAAGGTGGCTGAAATCAGCCAGTAGGAAGTTTTGTACCAGAGGTCAGAGAAACATGACAGCAAAGGACTTCATCTGTGGAAATTGGAGAGTTTCCATGGTTTCTCTTGTCTATTCTACATTCAGCTGCCTGGCTCAGTCAGACCTTACCTCATCCTACCATAGCTGAAAGGAAGCTTTCCTTCAGGCAAGCACTGCCCACTTTGAGAGTAACTAATTTCCATGGAGACCTAGGACGCAGTTGACCAGCCAGGCATGTGGTCTGCCAAGGTCTTATTAATATAAAAATCATGAAAGTAGTCCTCTAAGGCCAGTGAGGTGACTTCAGTGGTGGGTATCCCCACAATATGAATAATCCACATGCTACCACAAGATTTGTCAATAAACCAAAAGTAATGCCTTCAGTAGCTCTGCTGGGTAATCTGTATGTAATGTAGCTGCAGCAAGATTAGTCCTTCATCTTTCACTGCACTCAAAGTCGCAATAAATAGAATGTGAATTAGCCCTTCACCCCTTGAAATAGCTACAGATTCTCATCTCAAACAAATGATATTAGAATTGCAAATCATTATGAATATCATCACGTAATCAAAACCTAATATAGAAATGTATGCAGAGATAAAGCAGATATTGTGTTCTCCAGGTTTAATGAAAAATGTCTGTTACTTTTGTAGTCATACTTTCATTTGGTCTACGTCTCAAGCTGTATTGTGATGAAAAATCTGAGCACAATTATTCATAAAGAAAGACTATTCTCTGGCCATTTTCTTTTGTAAATATCTGTTACAAGTTAGAGCCATCTCTATTTAAATTGTTTCCATAAAAAAAAAAGCATGCTGTAGTTACTTTTGTACTGTTTGCCTTACAGAATTTATAATTACTTATTAAACTTAGAAGGCTTCATTTTCTTTTTGCTTGTAATATTTCCTGTGTCACTCAAAATAGCTCTCTATGTGACAGTGAATTTTTTTTTTTCCCTTTCCTGACATGGAAAAGAAAAAGGCACTCCAAAGCTATTAGGTACAGCCATTTAAAAATAATAGGTCTCTAGGAAGTAAATGTTAGTGTTGTTTGAAGAATGAGTAACTGTTGTGCACCTGGCTATCTGTTAAAAAGAAGTTGGTTAAGTATTTGTTATTTATTGAGTCTCATTACTATATACAGACATGTGAAAATTATTAGAGCTTTTTTTAGGAACTGTTTTACCCTTTCACCATGGAAAAAAATAAATATAGGTTGGCACTATGTTATTAACACTGAATAACTTTCCAGCAAAGTAAAATGTTAGCAGTTACCTGTTTCTGGAGGTGAGACCAAGGACTGCAAATATATGAGATCCCAACCTTTTAACTAAACTCTCAAGCACACTATTTTAATCAGTTAATCTGTCCAATTTACATATGTCTTTATAAGTGATTTTCATTGATTTGTTTCTTAAAAATAACTTCCAAACAAGCTTTTCAGATAGCTACACTTGCATCACTCCAAGTCACAGTATTTATTTAATAATAACTACTGTCCATATTAATTTAATTTATGATGAGGACATTTTCAGCTGTAATAGTTTAATTGCAAACACTTCAAAATAATACACTGCATGCATTATCAGGTTAGTGCTCCTTTACTACTTAAGAAATTCATGCTCTCCCTACGCATAAACCAACATATTTCTATTTCCAAAGTGGTAAAATGTGAGTCCTTTTTTTGAACAATTCTGTTTCTCTGCTTAGTAAAAAGCAAAACACATAGGCCTCTCACAAACTTTACTGATTTTTATATGTAGACTTGTGTTAGAAATAACACTACAGCCTTTATATAAACATATTCTTCCTGATAGCTGTAACATGCTACTGTGTTAGTATAGTTACCACAGCTTTATGGTATTGTAAGAGTGCAAATTCTCAGCAATATCATGTCAGGAATTTATTTTCTGCTTGGAAATACTGGGGTACTGGTATTTTGCTTAAATAAATATAAAGATAAATTTCCTTCATTTTCATCTGTTTTCCATTTGACTATCCCTTTTTGAGGTCCTTGATATGGTCCCTGTGTGGCTGCCTGTTAAGCATTTGTTTTCCTTGGGGAAACTCCAACTCTTTTCTTTTGGAGTGCAGGACTAAACCACATGTTTTCCTTAATCAGGCTGGTTTAGGTGTTCAATTCTTCAAGAATCTTTTAAAATATGAAAGGCATAGGTCAGAAATTAATGGAAAATATTAATGTAGACATACAAGATGTTTATATTTACCAATGATTGATCACTCCAGCTTCAAAATGCACCTGAACTAGCACACAATATCTAGTCTGAATCATTTCACAGGGGAGGAATGAGTACTAAGGTTGTGCTGAAAATTGCTATAAGAGAGTACCAGCTTACAGTAGTTTTGATCTTTGTGTTTGTGGTGCTGTGTTAGACACTGCGGCCATAGAGGATGAAAGTTTCTGGCACTTCAGGGAAGCAAAGGCTGTGACCAAAGAGCTCAAACAGGAGTAAATTCTGGTCAAAGCAACAGCCTGTGAACTTGACCAACTGAGGCAGGCAGTCATGCTCCCCTTTTGCAGCAGCTGAGCCTGGTCAGGGAGATGACACCAAGCAGACGGAAGAGGCAAGGCTTGGATGTAGTATGAACCTTCTATGGGGAAAGAGAAGGGAAATGCATACAGTGTATTAACTTTAGCAAGATCAGCCTGTAAGACAAGAAAATATATACATTTAAAAAATTGGGGAAATAGCTTGCATTAAAACTAATGTATTTCACTTACGGTTCTATGCCATCTGCTTATAGAATCATTTAATTGGTTAGGTTGGAAAATACTTCTACGATCATCAAATCCAATCATTAACCCAGCATTGCCAAGTCCACCACTAAATCATGTCCCTGAGCACCACATCTACAGGCCATAACTTTTTCTTCTTCCTACATCCATCTATCATTGGGTTTCATCTTCTCAGCCTTTAAGAGCTATTCTTTGGTTTTACTCAGGCTAGATCACAGTACATAACATTGTCATTTATTCTTGTCCAAAATGTTCTTCTAAGCTTTCCTGCTGCCTACACCCACTGATATGTCTTGTTAAGCACTGTTTGCTTAGCGATTGACAGGGCAGCAATCATCCAAATGCCATTTTCAAAGGTATGACTGATTTAAGCAGTTTTCTTGAATGGGAAACAATGACTGAGAGGTACTTAATGAACAAATAATTCAGAAATAGCAATGGAAATTAGATACCTAGTTTAGTTACTGTGATCACTGAAGTCCAATGTGCAATGTCAATGAATTCTATACCAGCTCTATTTCACTGTAACCCCTGGCATATAGCTTTCATCTGTTTAGATGAAAATGAGCACCTTCCGGGAAGAATAAAGGTGATCTGTTACTGAGGATCTGGGCTTGCACTCTAGATTTCTCAAGAGTCTCTTGTTAAAATGTTGAACTAATAATTTTCTGATGGTAGCTCTATGTTCCTTTCTCATTCCCTAGTTCTTTTATTCAACAAAACTGTGTATTCTTTCAAGCAGGAACTTTTGCATGTTTTGATGTTACATGTCTTGGCACAAGGAAGATCTAATTGTTGTAAAGTAGTTTCTTGAGGTCTTACAAAGAAACAACAGGCGTTGTAGTGACATCACGTGTCCCTATGTCATTGAATCTTGCACCTGCGTGTTCATAACTAGACTTTGCAAATGAATAGCAGAATTGTCATCTAAACTGACAGATGAACAAACAGAGTCTTCCACAAGTGAAATATCTGTGGAAGGTACATGTTCAGACCAATGCAAATGGTGTTCAAGTCATAAAACATAAATTCAGTTGGTAAGTTCATACTGACCTTAATTAAAGCTTGGAAAAAAAAAAATAGAGAAGGAAGGCATTGCTGGCTTTGGCAGGCTGTTTGTGGGTTTGGGTTTTTTTTTAACCACAGCTTTTGTCTGCTCCACTCCACTCCAGTCAGAACACAGTGATAGTGATATTGTTTGAGGCCAGTGAGTCAGGCTGGTCAAATATCTTTTCTCTCATAATAGCTGGAAGCCACAAGAAATCCTGTAGTGGCTAATTATGAAATTATCTGTCTCTAAGGAATATTTCTTCTTAACTGCATGAGCTGGCTTATTCCCTGAAGGAAGAATGTTTTATATTCCTCATATAATTATACAAGGGAGCTTAAAAAGTGCTGAAAGAATTTTTTTTAAATAAGTGGATATAAGAAAATTATAAAATCCATTTTCCACTGAACTGTAGACACAAAATAACTAATGTGAAAAATAGACACAAGGTGGTGAAAAAAAAAAACCTCTCAGATTTTTTCCTTTTATTTCAAAGGATGGCTGTGGATTGAATATTATCTCTTTCAGAAACAGTTAATGAGAGCAGATTTCATACTGACTGATGGAGATAACAAAGACTGGCATTGCACAGCATCTTCCATGCCTAGACCTAGACTTGCTAGGTCTAACCCACTATAGGCTTGTACCAGAAGGACAGAAGCCATTTTCAGCTAATCTCAGATGTGAGAGCTTAAAAAAAAGTCACAGATTTCTTCTAGCTATAAAAACTCTATTAAGTTTGTAGACAGTAATATAAGTTAATTGAGCATTGTTGTCCCATAGAGACCATTTAAAAGCATAAGCAGAGCTGAGTCAAGACTTTCTGTGGGTTTGTCTATCAGTTTGCATAGCATGGTCTACACCCTGAGGATGGGCTGAAGATAATAATGAGTCTAATTAATTACCTACTAAAACGGTGCCGCTATGGCACATGGAGGATGTACATAGAAGGGGCACAAGCCAGTGTTGACTGTGATCCTAAGAGGTTGTTGTTAATATTAAGGTAGGAAACCCCTCTTTGTTGGTTAGCACTGGTGAATCCAGAGACAGAGAGTGTTGTCTTGCCACAGCAGCGAACAGCAGATGTTGGAAGGAATAAAACTTTCCAGCTGCTTTCATGCTTCATTTGATGCTGCATCTGTCATTTTTCTCCCCAACCCCTTCCTGTGAGATAACCCTGGGATACAGTGAGGAGTTAAGTGCTGCTGCAGGGCTGCCCATATCAGTTTGGGATGTTTAGCCAGGCCTTGGACTAGAGCCAAGAGCTTGACTCAAAGCTAAGGAACCTGACTCATGAGCAGCACTGCAGGAGGGAGGATTCACGAGGTAGTGACAGAGCCAGTCATGGCTGGAAACACCAGAAGAGCTTGATCACAGCCTGCACTTGTCCATAGGGGTGTTTAATCACTTTTGTTTGGCTTTCAGGGGTTTAGCAATTGCCTAGGTGGCATTTGAAGAAGGTGATTGAGTAGATCAATCATTCACACAGCGCAGAATGTTTCAACAGGCTGAAGGAGGCTTGGGGAGATGTTTGGCTCTGGCAGCCCACCTCAAAATATTCTGTTCCCATTTTGGTATCATGCACTGTGACCAGACACCAGGAGCAGCATAGGCACATCCATGCAGAACTGCCTTGCACAAGCAGGTGAGAATGATGTATGCCTTTGGAAACAGGATCAGGAAACAGCCTACTAGTGACTGCAGGCAGGATATTTATGATATGAAGGAGGTATGCAGTGTTTAAAGAAATGGAGTACGTGTAAGAAACTTTAATTTGAAGAAAAACCCCAAACCCCTGCTCCCTACTTAAATGTCATATATGCAGCTTAGAACAGCTTTTACAGTGTTTAAGTTATAACTATGATGAGAACAAGTGGGCTTATAATGAAAAGGGTGAAAGTCTCTTCACAAGGTTTCAGCAACTACAGGGCTATCAAAATGTTGCTTTGCTTTGCAAAATGTTAAGTCACTACACATAAATTATTTAAGTAATTTCTGAACACCAAATGTCTGCAAAGGTACTGAGGTTGCATATAAATTGTGAAACGCAGGGGATACTGCCGGAGACAGGTACAGTGCAGTGGAGCGTAAGAAATGCAAACTGAATTGCACAGCATACAAACAGCATTAAAGAAATGTGTCTCAGCTTCTAGTCAGTGAACCCAAACATGTTGTACATTATGCAGACTGCTTAGCAATTTGCATAATTATAAACTCCCCTCGAAACAGTAAACATTACTGCAGAATTTGGTAATACAAAAAGCAACATTAATATGCATTGCTGATTTGACTTTTTAATTTTTCCAGGGTCTTCAAATCCACCCTGGTTTTAGAACAGGCAAAACAGAGACTTTTTCAGTAACAAGTAATCCATATTGGAAAGAAATGGAGCATAAAAATAGAAACTTTCAGTTTCAGTATAGAATACTTTTCTTGTTAACTTTCAAAGCTGTTTCTGGTAAAGTTTTATTTTACACTCTAGATATATTCTTAAACTCCTCCAAAGAGTAATCCATTAAATCACCAACTGCCAATATGTGAGGGTGTTCAGAAAATATTATCTTTATTGCTGTGGATAGCAGACAATATGATTATGTTAGAGTGCTCTGCTGTGTGGCTGTGGAGCAGAGAAGCCGAATTAGCAGCAGAATACTAATATTGATAGTGCTTCACAGAAGACTGCAGAAGACCTCATTCTAGGGAGATTCAGGGAAGAAATACAGAAGTTTAAATATGAAAATGAAAGAATTCTCAAGGAAACCTAGGAATAAAACCATAATCCTTTTGTTAACAAAACAAGAAGAGAATACTGTATTGGGAACTTTCGTGAGTTTTTGCCTGGTTCACACTTTAAGGAAAGCCTGGTTTGGGGACCAGTTAGGGAGGGAAGCTTATGCACTGGTGAAAACTGTTGTCCCCTTTATCCTCAGGTAACTTTTGTAATAGCTTCAGGTAGATTTGGCATGTTTTGTGGAGAGTAGGTGACCCCGCTGACGTCAAATCCGCAGGGTTAATATAGTCCTGATGTTGGGTGCTGTGTCTAACTGGGAGGCAGCCACAGGAAACACAGCTTTACGGTGGTGTGCTCAGAGCAGTTCCACAGAGTTTGCCTACTGATTCTGGTTCAAGTACTGAAAAATGAATTAAA
The DNA here is from genome assembly GCF_000690775.1 of Eurypyga helias. Classification (NCBI taxonomy): domain Eukaryota; kingdom Metazoa; phylum Chordata; class Aves; order Eurypygiformes; family Eurypygidae; genus Eurypyga; species Eurypyga helias. Next base: position 6,043 of record NW_010223567.1, on the reverse strand, counting down.
GAAAAAAAAAAAAAGGCAAGCAAAGGTAAATTGCTCACAGAGTCTAAAAAGGGTTCAAAAGGATGTGCGATATGTTAGTAGTGGTGGTGCATCAGTACTCTGCGTGCTCCTTTGCCCCCAGCTATTTCATGGCAGGGCTATTGTGTGAACTTTGGGAAAAGCAGTGATGTGTTTGCATTTACCTCTCTGAGCATTTTGAGTCATTCTTCACCATTCCCCATTCCAGAGGAATAATCTCCTTATTTCCAACCTTTTATAAAAGCTTTTAGAAATCAAATAAATAAACAAGCATCCCGCAAACAAAACAGAAAGTGTAAGCTTCTATGCAAAAGAAATAATTACCCCAGCAGAGAAAATTACCTCTAATTTTTTCTAGCAAAGAGAATGACATAACAATAAGTAATGTGTAATCTTGCTTGTTTTCTGTTCCTAGCAAACAGAAAAGCTGCTAGCTCAGGCAGAGCAGGATCCAGTTAATTTCCTATATCCCCAGGCCAAATAGACAAGTTAAAAAAATCAATCTCTGTCAGTCTTATTCCTGGGTATGGCTTGTGTGTGGGGGGGTGGTTGTGATGGCTAATAATAATTTGTGTCAGAAATATAAGAATATTAAAGTCATATATTGTCCATCTGTGCAATAATATTATCATTAAGATTTCCAAAAGTTTCGTTTTAAATACTCACTTTACAAAATTGTTGGAGACTCAAATCTCCATCTCATTATTCTTATCTATTTGCAATATTCCTATTAGTGTAACCAGCAATGAGGTTTACCTGCAAGTGATCACTAACTGACTAAATCCACAGTGACACTTTATTTATATGGTAATTTTAGGTGGATTAGGAGGGTGTGGACTAGGAACACCAATATATGAATTCTGTTGTATTTCTGAGGCTTAATTTGGACCACTGGCTCAGCTGCTTGTTCTTCCCACCTTTTGTGGATAAAGTTTTGTGCAAATCTCATATGTATTTAAGCTTCTGAGCTATTGAGAATTAGTTAATGCAGACAGTGAAGCTGTAGGGCAGGGGCTACCAAACTTCCTGACCCTGAGAGCCATTTTCTAAATTATTTAATGTTGCTAATAGCCATATCCTTTTGTAAGTCTCTCTGTGTCCCCTATATTTTGCAGACCTTATATCCCATTTTCCCTATAGCCATTGCTCTTCTGAAACAAAGTTAATTTTGGCAGATTGCTGTTATTATGTTTTATCATAGAGACCTTTGGTTTCTACTGAAGAGTAAGGCTTTATTCACTCATTAATAAACATGCATATTTATGGGTTTGTGCTATTTTCTGCTGAACAACTTTTTCTTCCAGTTTCAGGGTTGCACTGACGTTTAGAAAATGTTGCTCTGGGAATTGTCTGTTCACTTTTCCTTGGC
>NW_010223567.1:0-4625 GCF_000690775.1 Eurypyga helias | reverse complement strand
CTGGGCTTGTCCCACCCTCAGTTTCAGCAGCCAGTGCTCACTCTCCTGCCCTCCCACGCTTCTGATTACAAATACCCTTCAGTTATTCTGCAGTTGGGCTGATTTTTTTTTCCCATGAGGCGTTGCAGGCAGATCTCTCCAAGCAAATGCCCTAATTTGAGGTTATCTAATTCTACATGGTCTCAGTCACTCTGGGAACATGCTTTTAGTAGTCTTTCCACCAATTACAAAACTGAAAATAATCCAGTATTCAGTTTTTGTTCTCTGTTTACAAAGGCTATTGGGGTAGGTGAAAGTTTGCTGGTACTATGCACATGTAAGCCAAGAGTACAACCCTTAAATCTGCAAAATGGTGCATGTGCTATGCTTGTTCTAGGGCTGCACCACTTTTATTCTTGCCTTGAGTTCTGTGCAGCCTCAGCCCAAACAAACCTATCAACACCATGTTTTGTCCCCTGTTGTTGCTTTCAGTAAGCTTTTTAATTATTTCAGTAGCCATCTTGATCGAATGGACCCAGTTGTTCAGAGGTGCAGACCTGAGCCTGCCTCTGTGTGTGAAGGTTGGGCTTGTGCAGGTCTATAACATTCTCAGAAATTCTTTGGGAAAGTTGAGAATCATTGCTAGGTACCCATAATATCATTTTGCAATAAACTTTGTGTAATGAGTAAACCCAAGAAGGTTGTTTTCAGTGGTTTAATAGAGCTTATGTGCCTGGATCAAACAATGTGAGTAAGAAACAATTAAAGAAAACCGGGTGTTTTCTTTAGCATTCTCCAGGGTGCTGTCAAAAAGCGTATTTTGCCGCCTGCAGTCTGTCTGTTACCAACTGTTACATGTTACCACAGGTATTGTTTTATTTCTTTGCCCATTGTTTTACTTACTTCATGAATAAAGAGAATTTAATTTGCCTCAATCTTAGAGCTACTGCATTTTTAAGTAATTGCAACTGATATGGGACTATCAGAGCTTAGCATATTATAATATGTATTAGCTGCTCCAGCCAGCTCTTGTAAACAACCTCTTTCAGTAATATTTCATTTCTATGCAGCTGGAGGCTTGCCTGAGCATGCAGCATACATATTTTATCCTACAATAGTTAAAAGCACTTTTGAAAAGCAGAAATTCAGGAAGTTAGTACTTGCATATGCTGGACAGTGTTAATGTTCCTGCTGCACTGAAATAACTTTACAGCCTCTTATTTAAAACTAATTTGTGGATTTGAGTTTTGCGGGGAACTTGTAAATAGTCTATTCTGGATTGAGCAGCAAACTGCCTGCACTTACTGAAGAGGTGTTTGGGAGCAGGCAAGGGGCGAGTCTTTCTCACAAGCCATCCTCCCTGTGCTCCATCTCTCTGCCTCTCCTCCTACCTCTGCGTGCAGTGAAACTCTTCATTAGTGTCCTTTGGGAGACGATTGCTATCCTCATACTACGTTTACTGCTTGCTGTTTGTGAAGCAGAAGGTGGGTGGGTGGGTGCTTTTTATCCTTACTTCTTACTAACTCCTATTATTTTTGCCAAAAGGCTACTCAGGTAGTTCTACTAGGAATTGCTTATAAAACCAGCCAGTATAGAGAGTAGAGAGCTAATACAGTAATTTTCTACCTTGTCTGGAATTTAATTAGCCAGAGAGAGGTTTGGGGAGCTCTGAGGCTTTCTGAGCAGCGTGGTCAATAGAGTGTGGGTCTCTGTGTGTGTGAATGCTTTCAGGCCAAACTCCCCTCTGATTTCAGTCTAGTTGGATTTTTTTTTTTTTTTTTCCCCCTGGTTATAAAGAAGGGGGTTAGCAGGTTTTGCAAATTTTAAGGCCAAATATTGCCTTAGGTACATGCACCTCTCCTCTCTTAATTAGCCGATTGGCACATTGAGTAAGCTTCTATTATAGCATTTGAGGACATGAATCACTGCTTTTAAACATCTTTGGGGAACAGCCATAATACAGCTGGAAATTTGACCTTAAGTAGTTCTTAAAGAAAATAAATTATGTAGATATAGACGCTGTAGGTGTTTTTACTGTAGTTTTGCAGGATCACAGATTTTATTTGATTTGTTCTTGGTGCTTACAAATAAATTATGTAGATATAGACGCTGTAGGTGTTTTTACTGTAGTTTTGCAGGATCACAGATTTTATTATTTGACTTGTTCTTTGTGCTTACATGGTGTCTTGTCAGAAGCTCCCGTTCATTTACAAGCATTAATTAAACTGGTTGCCTCTTGCAGAGTAGGTTCAGGTGCTGTACATGCTTCAAAATTGATGCTCTTTGCTGTCTTTTTGAGTTGTATATTTACCCTGTTTCTGTGTCACTGCTGCCCAGGAGAGAAACTGGCATGTGAAGGACTTCCCTGAATTGCTCTCTTCCCCTTCATTCCCCTTCTGCATTATATCTGCCAGGGCTGACTGGCAGCTTGCATGGTGACCCTTTTCCCCAGACCTCGGAAAAAATGTAGGTGATGTGACAGTTATGTTACTCCCACCAGTGGTGTGACAACACCAGGAAATTAAATAAGTGGATGTAGACACCGAAAGTGAGAATACAAGAAAAGCAATGGTATTGACTAAGTAGAAAGTGCTGTCAAAGTAAAACCACTTGGGAAAAGAGGCATGTCCTCCCCATCTTGTCTCATTGTATTATGATAATCTCAGGAGACACAGGATCTGTAAGAAGAAACTGTGTGTTTTGACTATATTTATGAGGAAAATCAGTATTGTAGCAGTAGTCTAGTCCTGATCTTTTGTCACTGCTTATTGTCTGCATGTTGTTGAGAGCGACCTAAGCAGTAGCAGACAAAATGGTCAGTTTAACAAAGTATTTAAGAGGTCTTTGGTAGTGTAATCTGACCCAGAGGATTAACGAAGGATTAGAGGAGCACCCTTTGCATTTTGAGCTTGATAGGCTATACTGTTTCATGAGTTGCTTAGTGGAGTTGCATACCTCTAAGACTAAAATACAAAATAGCTAAAGTTTTTGTATGGAGTGTTTTATTTTCTTTACTATTTTGGTTAGCAGCAACTCACTTGTGTGTTCTTTCCTGATAATGGGAGAAAAAAAACCCTATTTGTTTTACTTTGTATTGTCTTAAGAGAATGTAAGCATTGATGTTCCTGTGGTTTGTGCACAAGGGCTCCAAACAAGATGGGTTGAAGTAGTGTCTGTGTTGCTCTTGCTGTTGTTTTACTGAATCCAACATGGTGAAGTAGTCCAGAAGAGGAAAGACAAGACAATTTCTTAAAAATACAGTTTGTCAGAGGATGAGAAAAATTAGTATTCAAGAATTATTCTCTCTAGCAATTTTTTGGTTTTAATAAGTGAGGTGAGTATTCATAGAGAAAGTTGTCAGGTTTAGCTTTTCATATGTCCAGTAGAAATCATGAATTGAGAGTATCTTGTAAAAACACCTTAAAACTATCCTTCCTAGAGTTAGATATTTTTTTTCTTACATTGTGATTCCTAGTTAGGAGTTCAATAAAATCAGCTCAGTGAAATCAGAATGGATTTTTTTCCAGTTCATATTGTAGTGCTGAGAGGGGGAATACAACTCCTAAGCAAAGATTGATCAGTAGATCAGATGCTGTAGCTGATTTGCATTTTTCACCTTAAAATCCATGACAGCCTCAAACGTTCGTCACAGCAAAAAGACAGTAGGGATTGCCTTCTTTGGTAGTAGGTGGAACTAAAATACTTTTTAGATCAGCTCAACTCTTATTAAAACCCTTCCTTTCATGCAGAAGATACCTTGTACCCTCATCCTGCACTGCAGAACCCAAATCTAATAAACAAAACCAAGAGAAGCAGAAGAAGCTGCCCCAGACTTCTGCAATACCACTCATCCTTCACAAGTGAAGACAATCTTCCACCAGCTCCCATTTTAACAGGGACCTACATGAAGATCCTTTCTGCCAAGCTTTCTGCCTCTCTGTAACTGAAGATCTGAGAAGCTGAAGGCACCGTATTCGACATAAAAAGCAGATTTTTCGGTCCTGTTGGTTCATCCCTAGCAGCTGCCTTTGCTAATTGTGATGCTCCTCAAGGAGTGGGCAGGTTTCTGAAGGTCCAGTTCCTGAAAAAAGTTGTATTCTCAGTCCTGTCCACAGCAACTAAGTGATTTGAACATAATTTAAACACACAGCCTATTTATCCCAGTGCTGCACACAGTTTTGCCGTTATTTTTGATAGGTGAGTGTGAGTGAGTCTTGTTACAGCAGTTTTAGAAGTTGCTAACCTCAGCTCTGGGTCACTGCCATGCAGAGGAATAGGCAGGAAGGTTTGTAGTTGCTGCCCCAGAGCAGTGCACTGGTCGGAGCCGAGCCGAGAGCTGGTGCCCTGAGGAGCTGGAGGTGTGTGCATGGGCACACACGTTCAGTGATGAGGCGTGGTGACCTCTGGCAGAGAAGCCTGGCAGAGAGCACAGAGACATGACCTGCTCAATTGCTACTGCAAGAATTGCCAGTGGCTTTCAATCAGGCCCGAGCTAGGAAATGTGAGTATAATTATCAGAAGTACCTGTGTGATTTGGGAGTTTGTTTCTCTCTGAAACCAATGGCACAGGCTCATGAGAGGATGCTGATATGCCTTTGCTGGCAGACTTTGCTCCACCGCCCAGCACAAGCGCTGTCTGAGCAGAG
>NW_010223566.1:24988-25261 GCF_000690775.1 Eurypyga helias | reverse complement strand
CAGAAGTTAACTGAGGACCTAGGGGAAAAAGTAAAAAAGGTAGGTGGACAAAAACTCTGCAAGGTCAAATAATAGTTCCATTTGCATTGTTATGGGCTGTTGTTATGGCAGAGCACAAGAAATCACATTGGGAAACTGAGGCTCTATATAAATATCTGAGCCGACTGATAGTTGCCAAAAATCTGTATACCACTACCAAGCAGGTGACACAACAATGCGAGGTTTGTTTACAGAATAATCCTAAACCAGGATCTAGAGCCCAACCTGGAGACA
>NW_010223566.1:4560-24174 GCF_000690775.1 Eurypyga helias | reverse complement strand
GACAATCCATGACGGCAGCTATCGTTAAATAAAGAAAGGAAGGCATATTACCTCTAAAAATTCGAAAGGTAATTTAGGAAAACACAACAGAGTTCGAGCAGGACTTCTAATCTTGGTGGAAGTTAATTTAATAACATAGCCACAGCATTTGTGTTAACCATATCTGAGGCCATCGGGTATGATATCTATCCTATTGTTGCATTAGAAATATTCCATAATGGGACTTTAGTTCATCCTTTAGGACATGGACAGTGGGCAAATTCCCCTACATTTGTGAGGGAAATACATTACAGGCCCAAGATATCTGTTTAGACACTGAACAGGGCATCTGTCACTTTAAAATCCTCCCAGACAACTCTACTAACACGGTGGTAATATATACAGAAAGTGGATGTGCATGTTTAAGAACTCCCTGTGACAAAATTTATATAGATGAATCCATCACTGATATGGAAGATCATAATAATACTAAACTAATTCAGGAAAATGGAAGGCGAACCTTAATTACAATCCAGCATGACATAGAAAGAATATACAAGTAAAAAGGGATGGAGAACATCATTGATGGGATATGTTTATAGGACAATCTCCTTCTGCTACTGAAGTACTAAACGTGCTCATACATCCCATGATCTAATATTCTGGTGCAAATTAAGAAATATGATTAGGCAGCTCAAAATCTTACCTGCTATGGAAATAGTCAGGAAAACCATAAGCGAAGGCAAAACATTCGAAGTGGCAAGCATATAGCAAAAGAATTTGCTAAAGAAGAAAGGGGGGATTTGATATGGGAAACTGGTGTTATAAACTGCTTTATAACTCTCCGTGAGTTGTAGGGTTTGTTTCCGCATGTCAGGAGGTGTCACTAATATGCAGTGATGACCACTGGAATCAAGCCCTGAATCCTGCCTGCTCATCCACTGTTAGGTACTGGGGCCTCACATGGATCAGAGTCCGCAAGGACCTTACAGACTTCCCCCATGGAGTCACGTTGAAGGAGCACTGACATCTGTCATGTGAACAGCACAGCGGAGGCTGCCAGGGAAGTGTGGACAAACCAGTGAAGAGGAGAGTGGGTTAAGTGTAGACAACCTGGCAGACATACAGCAGGAGGGCAAACAAACAGTCATCAGTCCACCCTTGGTGTATAAAAAGTGTCCCCCCCCCGCAACAGAGGGACAGCTGTGAGGAGGGGTTGCCAGCAGTGGTAGGCTCTTGGCCACTTCACTTCTGTGGGCTCCCAGCCACTGTTCACCCTGACATTTAGAGTTGCTTTTGGCCATTGTTTTCTTGTGGTTATATCCTTCCTTAACACTAGCTTATAATAACACATTGTTTCCATGGGTCTCCTAATTGCTGCCTCCATACACACACAGTTGTTTCTGTACTCTGTAGTACACAGGGAATATAGGTCTGGGCACTCTTGGTGTGTATATACAATCTTACCATCCCTGGAGAGACAGCACTCACACCTAACTTCTATTGCTACAGATACACTACACATCAGCCTAATGAATCTCTTCTATAACAATGTCACAAACTCTTTTTACAAGGGCCTGTAATGACAGGACATGGGGCAATGGCTTTAAATTGAAAGCAGGGAAATTTAGATTGGATATCAGGAAGAAGTTCTTCACGGAGAGGGTGGTGAGGCACTGGAACAGGTTGCCCAGAGAAGCCGTGGATGCCCTATCCCTGGAAGTGTTCAAGGCCAGGCTGGATGACGCTTTGAGCAATCTGGTCTGGTGAAAGGAGTCCCTGCAGCCATGGCAGAGGGTTGGAACTAGATGATCTTTAAGGTCCCTTCCAACAGAAACCAAACCGTTCTGTGATTCCATGATTAACTTCACCTACCACAAGTGCTATTTGGATGTTCTGATGCTCTGACGTGGTGCATGACTTCCTTCCATTACACATGCAATGCTGTCACTGCAGAGTTCAACCCACACTCTCCTGCAGGAATGTCTTTTTATACCCCTCACGCTTACAACAGGTAGTAAAGTGTTTCTCAGAGCTTGCCAGTGCGCTCCTAGATCAGACTTAAGGAGAACTGCACATCCCACCAAGAATGATCTTTTAAGACAGCTTACCAAGTCCTAAGCAGTATCTGTAGAAGATGGCCCCTCTTCCATTTTTTCCTTCATTTAGAGTTTCCCTGAGTTGCCTGTCTCACTTGGTATCCCCTAGGATCTAGACTAAATAGAAATGCTTGCATCAGACACAATATAAAAGTTGGAGATGGCCATACAATATAAAAAAAAGAGAAAGAAACTCATAGGCAAAATTATGCCTCCCGAAAGCTGGTCCTTTTCTTCTTTGTCTTTTTTCCCTCCTGTTGCTGTCTCAAAAGCATGACAGAAAAATGGCAAAGTGAATATCAGAGCTTGCAAGCAAAATTATGCCTCAGTGGCCTGAAACAAAATCCATTAGACTCATAATGTCACCTATGGGGAAGGATAAGAGGAGAGAGAATATCTATGCTGTGGCAGTAACATAATCACCACTTTGAAAACATTACCCAAGACAACCATGTACTTACTGTTTTGGCCTAGCTAACTTACCTACTGTGTGCTGCCCAGGCGGTTAATTGCGCTGGCTTCTAGCCATACGCCTTCAGTGAAGTGCACTGCCTTAGACTGAAGATATTTCATCTTTACTGTAATCTCTGCTAGCCCAGAACCTGTTCCACAGCAAGGTATCAAGAATTTTCTGACATAACCACAGAAGGTGCAGTCAAGTTACCATCACAGCTTAGAAATGGAAGAGAGTTGGACAACAGATATTACAGAAGTGGCAGTGGGTGCAAAGACACATTTTGCAAATACTTCTCACATCACCACTGTAGCAGCCTTTCCTGTTAGGAAAGTTTAAAGACAGAGATTCTCCATTTAATGAGGTGTTCTGATTAGTTCTCCCAAAATCACTTCTCTGTGTTCTTCACCCTCTTTCCATATGTTAAAATTACTGCAATTAAAATGCATGTTACAAAACACTGCTGTTCATTAGTCCCCTCCCACAATGTACCTCCTTATGGTCCCGCCTTAAAACTTTCTGTAAGCAGGAAAGTTTCCGGTCACAGCAGAAGGACATTATCAGACTTGTTCACCCACAGGGGTTAACTAAATTGCTGATAGATTGCTCCAAAAGTACAGGAATATTCACATACACCGAATCAGTTCAAGTCATCTCAGTATTAAATCTGCCGTGACAGACTGACATGAAAGATGCATCTCCCAGTAACTAGCATCCTTACCATAAAGTCTGTGGCTACAAAGAATATGAAGTGTCTTCACTGAAATCTCCTCTATCCAGCTCTAAAACCGAGCTATCTTACTGCTTGTGGGACCAGTCCACCAAAACAGGTGTTAATCGCTGTCCTGCCGATAAACAAACAGCTGTTATCTGCAGGATTTCCTAACAAGTACTTTCCACAGACCGTGACGGTCCAACAATTTTAAGAAAGCTCTTACCCAAAACCTTTTCTGGAATTGTTCCTATTTCTCCAGAAACAGGCTGTTCTGGAAAAACATACTCCTTTCATACACATATATTTTTCTCTGTAAAGCAGCAAGCAATTCTGAGTCATAGCAAGCATTGTGCTCTAAAGCTACGCAATCTGCAGCAGGGCTAAGGGTTAGCAGTCTAACACCAAGGTTTGGTTAAGCACGGGTAACTTGATGATAGAATTACTCTATTGCTAAAAACTTTGATTCCTGGGCAATCCGTTGCCCTTTCTATGTTTGCTGCAACTGGAACATCCAGAAAAGCTGTCACAGCTTCAAAGGTAAGAGCTTCCAATGTTTAAAGAAAATAAAGCTTCTGATTTTTGAAGTTGTGACAGTACTTCCAAATTTTTACTTAGGCCAATTTTGGAAATCTGAGCTGTGCTACAAACTTTTATCTTTAATTAGTGTAAACGTTATATTTTCATTCTAGTGGCTATAAATCTCAGCTCATACATTTCACCTTTTGGATCGGTGGCTCCCTGTATTTAGGGTAATTTTAATTTGGAGAGTTTCTAGCTTTTTCATTGCAAAGATGACAGGGGAGCAAGGTAAATTCTGACTTGTCCATGTTCTTTTTCCTAACGTAAATTTCCATTTCAAAACATATTCAAAGAATTTTATTTCACATTCTGCTGTTTTATTTAGGTTTTCCTTAGCTGCAAAACAAATTTTGGAAAGCTAGCAGATCACAAGAAGGGCCTTGACCTCTCCCTTCCTCCCATGCTGGCAACTCCCAAAGCTGTTCTTTCAACATACCGGTTCAAAACAGCGATTTATCTTTTGAAGTGCCATCTTACAGGGCTGAGGAAAAGGTTTTGAGGTGTTTTTGTTGTTGTTTGTTTTTAAAGGGAAAGAAAACCTTATTTAGGAAAAAATACTTTATTTTTCCAAAACATGTTTAAACAGACTGCAGCAAGAACAAAAAACGGTAAAAAAAAAAAAAAATTACTTACACAGCCTGCAGTAGTCAATAAAACACTAATCAAATATCTAACTTTTTGTCAAAGTCCTTTTGGATCCAATATATATTTTTCTTATTACAGAGGTAAAACCCACTTTACAGTGACATCAGATAGTTTGTAAGACCACTGTAAGACAGTCACTAGTATTTGCCTTCTAGGTATCCCAGCTTTTGACATGGTTTTATTTTACTCCAGATACATTGGGTGTAGTCAGAAGTCAAGCATAAATTTCCTTCCTTGTGTCAGGAGTTCAGCATTAACCTCAGTAGGTTTGCCAGGAATCTACCAAAAGCCTTTCCTGGGTAAATATTTTTATCCTGGTAGAAACTTTTTGCACCTGTCAATCCAATCAGTGCCCATACACGGTTATCCACTCCTTCAAAAGGGAACAGCTGTGCAAAATGCGGCAGCACAGCTGCATAGATCTTTCTCCCTCAAAGCCTACAAGTTTTTTTGCTACCTTTCACAACTAATGGTGTACTGGAGCGTGTGGCATGGTGAGCAACCCTAAGAAGAACATATGTAGTAAGTCAAAAACTGTCAAGGAGGTTTCTCCTCCCATGCCCATCTTTGCAGAGGAGGCTGAAACAAGTCAGTATGGACGGTGATCTCTTCTGCAGTATGCTAACATTATGAAAAATTTAAAACCAGGTATTTATTTCTTCCTGTCAAACTGTAACTTAGTCAACCTAAGCAGGAGTGAAACATTTGATAAATTCTACACACATGCAAAGTATAAACAAAAATTGTCACACCTTTATTACCATGCCAATATTGTCTCTGCAATTATCTCAAGTGTTTCTGTTGTGATCATTTGTTTTGCACTGCAAAGCTCATTTTGGTCAATCTTATTTTCCCTCTCTAGCTAAACCTTTCAGAAAAAGCTAAGGGTGAAGATACACAGAACTGGAGCATCCACTGCACTAAGTCTTGAGGGCACAGGGCCATCAGAGGCACTTGTGTCTCATGCAGTGGAACACAGTGCAGAGAGTCCCAAGCCAGCCCAGACTCCAGCCGGCCATTCCATGCAGCACACAATACTGGCATTGCATTTATAAACAGCACAGGTTTAAAAAGCCTGAAGTCAGCTTTATTGTTCATATGTAACAACCTTGGGTACCTCCGCACTGGAATCCTCACTGGTTTCCCTACCTCAGAATAAGCACAGGGAAGGGTAGCTTTCATCAGATCTTTGCAGCGTTTTCTGTCACAACATTTTATGAAATCTGCAGATGTTTCTTATCTTATAGTTTTGCTAAGGTTGGAAAATCCAATGCCAACACATGTCATTAAGACCTTCTCCCCGCCCATGTGCTCTTCCTCAGGGGTCTTTGTTTCGATTTTAAACATGATGTGGAAGAAGCTTCTCAGGTGTTGCAGAAATTCAATTCTGAGGGAGAGAAAACAACAGAGTTTAAGAAACAAAACAGAAACCCCATTAATACTATGTACTAACACTGATTCCAGCAATGACAACACTGAAAAGAACATGAAAAGACTTCTTAGTACAGAGAAACAAGCCTACAGGCTTCAAACACTGTACTCACTTGTGTTTGCAGAAGTGGCTAGTGACCCCTACTGAAAGAAATGCACTTTCTGCATGAGCAGAGAGAGAAAAAATGCCTGGTAACAGCAAGACAAAATGGTGAGGGAAGAAGAAAGGAAGGAGAAAGAAGAGAGGTAGCCAGGCAAGGTCACTTACTCATGATGCTGACTCTCCATCAGGGCCATATGAACCCCATACCAACCTGTGGTACTCCTCCCCCCCAATCTTTAAAGCAGAAATAAAAGATAAACAGGGATAGCCAAGAGGTTGGCTTTAAGTACATACTTTAAGAACACCACCAGCAGATCCTAAAGCACGTGTTTGATTTGTATTACTGATTTGTCCACTTCCTAGCTAAATGTTTTGTTAGAATCACAGTCAGACTGAAAACTATTGCTGTTTTCTCTCCTTATTTTCAGAAAAAAAAGTAATTTTCCTTTTATCATTTTAGAATGAGAGGCACAAAGAGACACAGTGCTCCTAAACCCATACTATGACTATCCAGTAACAGGAGTCACTGTGAGGAGGGTGACAGGAAAAAACTACTGAAAAGTAAAAAAAAAAACCAAACAAAAAACCAAACACCCCACCCCCCAAAAAAAAGAAAGAACAAACCCCAAACCAGCCAAGAAAACATTCCTACTGGCTTCCCCGAAACAAGGAACAAGCAATTACACCAAGAGGCTACAATTATAAAACTGGTAATTGCTCCTGACAGAAGTCTGGTCTCTTCCAGTCATAGCCACATGCAAGTCTGAAGTCTTGAACTAAGGTTTAACCTGCATGAACTGGTACGTGCCCTTCGTGGGTTAAGTTTAACTTTTAAAGAAAGAGAATGTGCACATCCAGTCCACACATTTGTTTGGCTGGCAATCTGGAAAAAGCCCCTGCTCTGCAGGCTGAGAGCATAATCGCAAGCTAATCACACATCATTACAACAAATCAAGAGAAAGTACCCACAAAATGGGATGCAGGAGACCAAGGACAGGACTGCCCCACTGCAACATCGTGAGGCCTCTGAAAGCCGCCTGGCAGCTCCTATTCACAGAAATTCTGAATAAGCACAAGAGCTGCAAGAACAAGAACTGCCTTACCCACTTCAGCTGGGCATGCTGCTGCTCCTGCACTTGGGCATGTGCATGGGGAGAGGAGGGAAACAGTAGGAGCCAAAGAAAGGCTGCTATTACCTACACTGGTCTGTGCTTCGCAGGATCTGAGAGCTACCCCTGGGGCAGTCAGCTGAATGACTGCAGGGTGAATGGGAGCACGTGGCTCCCCATGCTATCTACACCTTCCTACTATACCTTCTGGGCTGGCAACTGGCCTCAGCACAGACATCAGCTCTCTCAGCTCTCAGATGGATTAGCAGTTGAATGAGAGAACTGAAAAAGTGCCTTTTCTTTCATGGCTCCCCAACTGCAAGTTGCTGCTGTAACAGACAAACAGGCACATGCTGGCACAATTCTTCAGTAAAGCTGACAGGCAACAAGCTCCTTTCCCAGATCTCTGGCAGTGTAACAAGAAAGCAGCCAAGCCCAAAACAGCAGGAGCAGTGAGCTGAACTGCAAGGAGGGCACAGAATAAACTATAGAAATGGCAGGGGCAGCATGGAGTTGGAGGCTGAAGGGGAAAACCTAAAAGCTGATCAGCAAACTCTGCAACACATTGTCGGAATCAGTTCAGTCTTTGCTCCATACTCTGCACGTATCTGGATTACCATGCTTCTCCACCTCTTCTCCCTTTTAAATAAAGGCAGTGAGAAAGAACAAGGGGCCCTTGTCACAGCCCCTGGGCTCACGGGAAAGGCTCACGGGGGTGGGAGCCAAGGGGAGGCTGTCTGGGAATGTTGGGGGAGAATTTGGGGGCAGCAAGAGACCAGCTCTGTCCTGCAGCAGTAGCAGCCTAAGTGGTAAGATCCCTGGAAACAGGAGAAAAAAAAAAAATGGGGGAAAAAAGCAAGGGCATGTGACCGAAGTGCAGCAGAAAGCAGAGCTTCACACTTTTCCTTAGGCCCAGGGACAGATACATGAGACACATGGGGGGGGTTTCCTCAGGGCCAACCACTTTCAATAAAAAACAATTCTACTACAAAAAAAGTTAAAAGTCTGTTGATCTAAGTGCTATCTTCTCCCAAAAACCTGCTAAGTGACACCAAAAGGTACACAAGCACCTCACACATTTTAGCTCATTGCCAGGGCAGCCACCAACCCACAGAGCAGTGCGAGGAGACCCGTTCACTAGCAACTCCCCCTTGGATCAACTGCCTTGGGAACAGCACAGGACACACTGCCTGGCAGCATTGTCAGCCCCAGCATCGCTTCCCTCCGTCCTGCCAGAGTGAAACCAAGGGAGCCAGGCCTGACCAGCAGGTGCTGAAGCACCACGCTGCGGGGAGGCCCAGTCCCCACTGGGTGGGCAGTGGGTGGAGGTGGACAGGTGGTGAGGACTGACAGCCCTGACCATGGGCAGGGATCAGGAACAACAGGCAGAGGACCCCCGCCCAGCCCCATCCCCTCCACTTGGAGAGTCTAAACCCTATCAAAACCAAGGGTCGGGGCATTCAAGCTTTACATGTTGCTCCCCATGTACCCCTGGCTCATGCCTATTATCCCAAAGGCAGATTAGCCTTTCCTGCAAGACTGTCTCTCTGACTACTGCATCCAGCTCCACAACCCTCTGTGTAACGAGGACGTGGGCCAGTTGAAGGCAAGTCCATAGGAGGCCACAAAGGTGATCAGAGGGCTGGAGCACTTCTCCTATGGGGAAAGACTGAGAGAACTGGGCTTGTTCAGCCTGAAGAAGAGAAAGCTCTGGGAAGACCTTACTGCAGCCTTCCAGTACCTGAAGGGGCCTACAAGAAAGCTGGGGGGGACTTTGTACAAGGGCCTGTAGTGACAGGACAAAGGGTAACGGGTTTAAACTGCAAGAGGGTAGATTTAGATTAGGTATAAGGAAGAAATTCTTCACAGAGAGGATAGTGAGGCACTGGAACAGGTTGCCCAGAAAAGCTGTGGATGCCCCATCCCTGGAAGTGTTCAAGGCCAGGCTGGATGAGGCTTGGAGCAACCTGGTCTAGTGGAAGGTGTCCCTGCCCATGGCAGGGGGGGTGGAACTAGATGGTCTTTAAGGTCCCTTCCAACCCAAACCACTCCATGATTCTATGCGGTGGCAACACAGCACCCTAAATTTGATTTTAAGCTCAGCTTGACAGACACCTACTTCCCTGAAATTTGGAGCATAAGACAAAAGGAGGTAATCCAGACGGCTGTAGGCCAAGTGGTTTTTTGGGGACTGGTGTGCCCAAGTACTACTCAGGACAGCCCTGCTTATGGTCTTGCATCCTGCCCCGCCATGCCGTTTAGCAGGGGCAAAGGTTGTCTCCTGTGGAAATAAACAAATCTGGGAGACGTTTCCCTATTCTGATGGATGTATTCCAAAGCACCACATCCCCACATGGTGCTTTCATCTGTCAACTGAACTGTCACATTCATGCTATACTGTACTAGACAGGGAAGCCAATCTGATGTAACACAGCTTATAAATAGTTTTAGATTCTGCATGGTGAAAGTGTTAAATAAAGACATGTCACAGCCCCAAGAGAGTGAAAGAGGGACAATGAAGTGGAATATGACAGTACTGCAAATTACTTCGAAAGCCCATGCATCCAATGAGTTGCTCTGAAGCCAAATTTCCCATCCCTTTATGAGCTGCCTGCGTGAGGGCATGGGGTTCTGCAGACATTGCTGCGTGATCTCTGAACAGATCCTCACAGGACTGATGAGTCACAAATTCTCACAGAATTACAGATTTTATGATCTCATGTGACACAAGCTGCTTCAGGATGTCTGCTCCTGACTTTCATCCCTCCCGCACACTTCTGGCTTGGAAGTAGTGACAACCCACCCATTTAAAATCAGCCAGCTTACAAAATAAACTAGTGTGCTTTTGTGATTTTCATAGCATTGGGGGGGGGGAAAAAAAAAAAAGGCAAAACCAAATCTGGATGAAGACAAGTGATGGGTTCGTTTCACATGCTTAACTGTATACGTCAAACACTGGTGGTTTTGCAGGGGATTACTTTACCCTGCAATGGGAGGCTTCCCTGTCTTCCCCTCAAAACCTGATGAATGTTGTTTCCAAGATATCAGAGGTTGAGAATAGCAGTTATGCAATTTCTAGCTCTCATGTGATGGCACCACCATTCTTCAGTTATCACAGTACTGTACCTTTCACGTATACAGCACCGGTACCATGATAACCGAAAAAGGACAGTTCACAGTCTTATTATTTGATGCCATTGTCATATAAACAACCCTCTCTCCATTTGATTAAAGGAAAACTGTCTCAGACTCTACGAGTAACTGATCTAGCCAATCACTTGACAGTCTGATAGAGCAAATGAGATTTTTGATACTGGATGCCCTTCCCCTAGCCTGTGTGTTGCAACAAGCAACGTAAGAAATTCAGATAACTAAATATCCTCTGAACCATTACCAGCCACAGATGAAGTTTTAATAACACTTGAGACTGAAGGACTAGACAGCAGTCCGTTCACTGCCTGACAGGGCTAAAGCTTTAGGCTTGCACATAGCTCCATGAACTGAACTCTTAGGCTGTTTCCTATGGACAATCACAGCTTTAGTGTTTGCTAGCCTTTTTAAACATGCCATTAATGCCACAGCCACGGGGAGATCATTAGGAAAAGACAACAGTGTATGCCAGGCAACAAAAAGCAAACTGATGTACATGTACAATCCAAGACCAAGAACCAATAATAAACCCCATCTATGCAATTCTAATTACCTCAGAACCAGGAGTAATAAAGCAAGGGAATCGTCTAACATGCAGAAATAAACACTAGGTAACTTACACCACCTGTCTTATTTGAAGACGGGTACAAGTTCTTCTGCTCATAGCCTCAGGCAGTCTTCACGTTTAAAAAAAAAAAATATAGCTGCGCAATAAAACTAGCAAATTAAACAAGACTGGGTAATTAAACTGAACAAAACAACTTACGTGTATGGAGACAGAGGTCCTAACAGGACTTTGGAAACATCCCGTTGTCCAAGGGTCATGAGGAGCAGAGCAAGGCTCTGATTTGTTGAATCTACACAGCCTCCCTGCAAGCCAAAACATTTTAATAATTAATCTCTGTACAAATCAGAAACTGGGAGGAAAGTAACGAAGGAGAAAGATACACTTAAAAGGCTGAATTACCACTCCCAGTTTTCAAGGGCCAAAAAGATAAAAATCTAGGTTTTGTAACAATGACGAATTAATTTCACATGACAGGCTGGGAAAGGAACAGAACTAAACCAAAACCCAGTAATAAGGTCACATTAAAGACTAGTCCCATCTCTCCCAAATCGTTCTCTTTTAACACCACAGAGCGTAAGCACTGAGTAATTTCTTTGCAGTAAACTGAAAATACGTATTAATTACAGTTCCTGTACATTTGAAGATACCATGAAGTCCTGCAATTTGTGGTAACTGTAAAAAGTTACATCTAGACAAATAGTTTGGCACTGGCAGATGCAAAAGAGCAAGTTACAAGTTGTTTCACATACATAGCCGGCTAAGCCCTTGGTGCTAACTTTCGTGGTTTTACATATGTAAAATATTCCCCCCTCCCCATATTTAAAACAAGATTTTTTTTTGTTGCTATGTGGAAGACGCATGCATAATATTATGTAGTACTACACCTACTCCTGTATATATTTGACTGCAGTAAGTCATGCATGCATAGTGAATTGTTTTGTACGTGGAAGGTGTTAACTATGATGCATAGGTAAATTACAATTGGAAGGCTTTCTTTGTACACAAAGCTTGAACGTAAATTAAAAGGGATATTTTCAATAAAGACTGCTGTAGAGAGAATTTACCAGCTATGACTAAGCAAACACATTGAAAATCGAAACAAATACCTGGCATAACATTATTTTGGACTGTCCTAATATTCATCCTGATCCACAGCCACATGAAATATGTGTTCCTACTGGATCAGTCCCAATGTCAAACCCTCTGAACAGGCTCTCTGGAGAGAGCAAAACTAAAAATGCATTCTTTTAAAACCAAATTCTCTAATGAGGTAAACTGACCGTTAACTTTGATGTCAAGGAGTAATCCTGTCATCATTTTAACAGAAAACACCATCCAAAAAGGCAAAGGAGAGGCAAAATAGATTTTGGACTACATAGATTAAGGAAACACAGTGATGTGACAATCTCAGCACTTTTACTTAGTGAGAGGGCAGAGAGAGGACCTTTCTAAAGAGAGTTCCTGAAGGTTTAATTTTCAAGATGGCCTTGTGTCCTGGTTTTGGCTGGGATCGAGTTAATTTTCTTCCCAGTAGCTGGTACAGTGCTGTGCTTTGGATTTAGGATGAGAATAATGTTGGTAAGACACTGATGTTTTAGTTGTTGCTAAGCAGTGTTTACACTATGTCAAGGACTCTTCTGCTTCTTACACTGCTCTGCCAGTCAGTAGGCTGAGGGTGCCCAAGAAGCTGGGAGGGGACACAGCTGGGACAGCTGACACAAACTGGCCAAAGGGATATTCCATACCATATGACGTCATGTTCAGTAATAAACTAACAGAAAGCTGTCCAGGGGCTGCTGCTTGGGAATTGGCTGGGCATCGGTTGGCGGGTGTGAGCAACTGCAACATGAACCACTTATTTCATATACTGCTTTATCATTATTATCATCATCCCTTCCTCTTCTGTCTTACTAAACTATTTTTATCTCAACCCTTGAATTTACTTCTCCCCTTCCTGCCCAATTCCCTCCCCACACCCACTGAGCTGGAGAGTGGGAGCAGGCAAACAGCTGTGTGGTGTTTAGCTGCCTGCTGGGTTAAACAACACCATGTGTCAGCATGAAAAGCCTCATGTCCGGTTTTTTACCTCTGCACTTCAAGCAACTAATGATACACCACAATGAAGGAACCATCTTTTTAACATTCACTGTTGTGACCTACCTCCTAGCAACATGCCCTTACAGCAGCCCCTGACCTTTTAACTGTGTCATCCTGCCATACCAAAGTGGGGTTCACGCATTCAGCTTAATGTCCTCTATGGGACTGAAAAATTGTGGTTTGCCTTGTGCCAACCGGGTACTTGCACGATTTGCTGGTGCGATCTAGAGCCACAGCTTGCACCACCAGCCATATGTGCAAATCTGAAACATGTACAAGAAGCAGATGACAGTCTGGTAAGGAGTATTCCTGGCACAGGACTTTCTGTATCTGTAGCTCAGTAATTCAAAATGCTCTATCACTTGGATGAAAACTTAACTTTTTCTGAGCTTGTTTATGGAGGTTGGGTTTTGGGGTTTTTAAGCTGAAAACATTATAAAACATTTATTTTTATGACCAAATTTATAAAAAAGCTTCAGTCATCACGGAGACAACCACGTCCTAAACAATATAGCAAAACATGTTGCATCCATCACATCCTAGCTGCTTACATATGCTCTCTTGCTGCAATGAATCAGCTGGCCCCACTATTGTTGTGCATCAGCAATGTGCTGTTGTGCCCATTCCCACATAGGCAGTTGGCAGATAGGGAAATTAAGTGATTTGTTTGTAATCTAATGAGGACAGAACAGTAACTTGTGCCAAATGAAGGACATGCCTCTCACTTTTTTCTCTCAATCCACCTGCCACTTACTCAAGAGTCTAGAATAAAAAAAAACCACCCTCCCATTAAAAACAAGATGGGCGAAGTCAGAGCCAAAGTGCTGACATTTGTTCCAAAACAGCTGGCACTCGTTACCAACCTAGGATGCAGCTTCTAGTCCATACTAATTCAGTTTACAGCAGTTTCTCCATCATTGTTTCCATTGACAACAGAGCCAGATCCAGTTGGATGTCACAATTAGGCACAGATCACTTAAAATTCTGTCAATTTTGAAATGCTGTTATACAAATACCACAGCTGACATGCACAGACAAATATCACAACTCTGGGTATTGAAAAGAGGATTATTGTTCTGAGCTTGACCCCAGCTTTGATTTCATTATTGGCTGTATTTTGGCATACCTGCAATTTCCTCCCTTACCTGTGTAGTACATAATTGCATACCTCAGTAATTTATTACCTGAAGTGCAGATTTGGTGGTGTTTGGTTTTGGGTTTTTTGTGGGGTTTTTTGTGGTTTTTCTCTCTTTTTTTTTGTGGGGGATTTTAATTTATTTATTTTCAGAAGAATAGAGCAGTCTTGTCATGCTGAAGTGAGGCCATCTTGAAAATTAAGCCTGCAATGAAATGGTTCACTTGTTTTCAGCTCTAGTTAAATAAGACAAAATGGCCTTATCCCTCCTGCCGTCCAAAGCTCCCCTAACAATTTGACCTTTCTTTGTTAAAAAACTCAGCCTTAAATAGGTATTGCATCCTCTCCTATTACTTAGGATCATAAGGAATACAAAGATTCAATCCTTTTCCAGTTCTTCCAGGCCTTTCCATTCTGCCAATCATCTGCTACATAAAGCTCCCATAACTAACACCTACCAAAGACAAGAGGAAAATCCTTATTGGCCTTCTACAATTAAGCTTAGGTAAGAACTGCATATGGATTTTTAAAGACAGTGCTAGCCACTCACTCCATGTCCCCTCTTTCAGGGCCACTGTAATTAGTACTATGCCACTTACCAGTAGTCAATTAACTCTGACATCTTTCCATCAATAAATGTACATTAAAAAAGCTCCACTGATTCCAAGAACTATATGCTCTCTTTCATTTCTTTGTGAAGGCTTAGCGAAAGGGTCCATTTAGCACTTAACATAGCAAGACTCAAATCCTTAGGTTTCCTAGGTGGTGAAGTTCACGTAATAGCAACCATTAACCAAGCACTTTAAGAGATGTCCCTGGGCCCCTTTAAACAGTAAGGAACTCCAGCAGATTTGTGGATGACCACGACAGCTAAAACCCTTCTACAAAGAATTATCTCCAGTACTCCCAGGATGTCCTTTGCTGGTCAACCCTCCCTGCCTCCCGCAGCACAATACCTTTAGGAAAAGACACCAATGGAGAAAATCCCATAAAGAGAGGACCTAAACACAGGGAGAAAAATTCTCCTTTGAGCCCTTTTATATTCAGTGAGTAGCTGATGTAAAGACAGTGGGACTTAAACGAATGCCTGTTCAGAACAGCCTATTCTTGCCCCACATGCAGCTTTCCCAAATTTTTAGTTTCACTACACACCTTAACCTAGGCAAAGAAACTTTAAAAAAATAGTATATTCAAACTTCTCAAACATTCCACACTTTGCAACATGGGTTTATATCCTCACTGGAGTCAATACTAGATCAAACTGATCTAAGGTAAGGGGGGAAACGAGAAAGCATTAGCCAGGAATTTGGAAGGATGGGCTGTGAGCATTTGTGTCATGCATAGATTCAAGTATGCATTCTGGAAACTACAGAACAAAACCCACCATATTGCCTGTGACAGAGGGAGCAAGGAATTCGCAAATACTATATAAGGACTGAGCACTCCAGATGGTAAGCAGCACAATAGTGAAAAACGCTAACAAACAAGAACTCTTCCCCTGTGAGCTGCTGCAGTGGAGGACCACAAGTAGTCGGGACCCTGCTTAGCACTCGTCAGTCACTCTTGGAGTGAAGCAGCCGACACATAAAAGAGCCTTCCAGAAGCACCAGCAGCACCGTAGCAGGCCACGTCATTGGCTCAGAATCTGACCTTCACAGACACTGAAACCTCATGGCCTACCACTTCATCATTCAAAGGCTTGCCTGACCCCTGCTTCCTCCTCAAATGCCATTTTTTTTTCTATTTTCCCTGAGATCCTTACTATGCTGGTGCTTTGCAGAATTTGACCCATCACATTCAAATGGCTGCAGTACACTAAAGCAGCAAATTGCCTGGTTCAGACCTTTCCAACCCTCTTAATTTTGTAAGTTCTGACATCTGACACTGAAGAAAGTATAGTGTCTGGACAAATTCCCTCACTAGTTTTAATCTGTCAAGTACTGGATGGTTTTCAAAGGAAAAAATACTTATTGCTGTTGATAAAAGTATGTGGAAAATTGATTTTTGATGTCTCTGGTCATCTGTCTACCTGAAGACGTTTTCCAAGTGGTTTACACAAAGCAACAAATGTATAAAATTTTAGGTTGATGTTTTTTCGGGGGAGGGGCGGGGAGAAGCTGAGTTGGGGGGAAGTGGAAAGATTTTACAATGCACCCGTCAAATAAAAATAGCTACCTGTCACTATGTAATTGCAGAAACAGGTAGTTGTGACTGCATCCTCTATGCACGCTGGACTTTCAAATGCAAAGTGTCTGGACTGTACCCAGGAAGTGTATTTGTTTGTGGTGTTTCTATGAAATAAGAACCCTGGGCTAGGAAAGGAAAATCGTCTAGCAACACAGTGCATGTACTGAATAAACAAAGGCAAAATATTAATCGGAGACTGGAACAAGTGGCAAGTTGGTAATCCAGACAGATGAAGGGTTTGAGGTAGCGAAAGGAAAAGATAACATGAGGACAGATGAATAATCTGCCACAGACAAGGATATGACCTATGAGGGTAAGGAATATTTTTATTACTTACTACATTACCTAACACAGAATCTCACTAATGGCATTTTAATACTTTGCAAAATCCCATCAGGTTATTCCAGTTCAAAACAACTAAATTTTTACAACACTGAGTACAATTTGTAGATGACTGCCTCCTAAAGGCCAAATGTCTTTTGTCAATACTAACAGCTACTTATTTAACACTGGTGGAGATACGCAACAAAAGCAGGTAGGTTCTTTGTTAAATCAGAAACTCACTATGGCGCTAATTGACAGATCATTTGTAAGACTGAAAGCTGATCATCCACTAAAAGTCTCACCATAAACAAAAACATTTTGATTAAATAGAAAAATTACATTGCATAAGACTGATTTACTTGATGCCTACGCAAATGCTCTCCTAGCTCCTTTCCAACAAACCATTCAGCCAATTCCTCATACAACCAACAGATCTCAGCACATCTGACTTCACCATGAAGCAGCCACCACTGAGGCTAGCTGCTTCACACACACCCCCCCCGACTTTCTCCCTCATTATGTGCTCCCACTCCTAACACCCCATTCCACTAGTTTAAGAGCTCTAATACACCTCCAACTTCTTACTAAAAATGTAACAGCCTACATGAAAGTAACTGAATGCTGTTGCAGACAGAAAGCAACACAAGAAAAATATGCTACTACTATGATTCATAGTAGCATCTCCTGAACATGGGAAGTAACATGGCCCGGTAAGTCATTACAGTGTTAATGGAACCATTCAAAACCACTCCTGACCTGGATGAGGATGACACTGGCAGCATCAGATCATTTCTCTGTTTGGATCTAAGGGTGCCCTCAAACCACCTCTTCCTTTATGAAGATGTCATTACCTTCTTCCCCTACAGCTATACACACAAAAAATATTGGCCACTTACCCTGTAGATCTCCTCAAGCAACAGCTTAGCACAATTCCGTCCAAGTTCCTCAGGAAGCACAGCTGCTCCCTGGCCCTGAGGATTTGAGGCTAGCTCAGCACTGAGAATAGTGCCATTAATGGTTTCTGCAGTAAGGCACATGCCAAAACCTGGTGATCTGAAAGAAAGTGAAAAAGTGCATTTGATTTAAGGGGAATAGAGAAAAAAAAAGAAAAAAAAAGATCAAGTAATGAGCCAAAAAATACTCCCAGCCAGCCTCTTCCTCAACTCACAACCAGCTCCTTTCATAGGACAATACTGGGAATCTGGACTTGCTGACAAATTTCCTGTTCTATACATTTGATTCACAGTTGAGAAAATATTAACAACAGTATTTAAAAGTTAAACCCAGTACCACTTGCCCCAAAACCACTGTACTGGCTATTCTTGGCACGAACTCTTTAAAAAAGAAAAAAGCGGGGAAAAAAAGAAGATCCAAACCTCAGAAATATCTCCCTATATTAAAAGAAAAAGAATGTACTGTCATTCACATTTATTTGTTTGATGAACATTTCAAAGATATCTGAAGTTTCTTCTCTGCAACATTCAAAAGCAAAACTAACTTTCTTTGAGGATCAAGCTCTTTCACTGAAAGCTTCAATATTTAGCAAGATTAGACCATAGCCATGGCACCAAGCAGGAGAATAAACAAAAAACATTACTTGTCCACATTACTTGTATTTCCAACCACTTTTCACTTTCAGTTCAGTACCACCAAAACCATTGCAACAGTGTAAAAATTCTGTACATATGATTCAGATAAATTGTTGTCCTCAGAGCTTAGGATCCAACAGAATTCTGTTGTGACAGTTAAGAAATGTTTTTGCTTCGATAAAGTCACAGATGGCTGAGCAAAGCTTCCTGAGAAATCAAACAGTTCTAAGGAAGGAAAAGAAAGTCACAAGATCCTCTTATTTATAGCTACTGGAAGAGCCCCAGTAGCTCGTCGTTCAAAGTAAGATTAACTTAACTTCCTGCAGTTCTGGACTCCTGCTGCCTCCACCACCCAAACTTATTAATTAAAATAGTCTCACTGACCCAAAACTGTAAAGAATCTCACCAACATCAACAAACCACAAAATCAAACCCCAAAACACACAAACTCCCCCAGTACCAAGAAAACAACAGTTTCTCCAGATATATCTCAGTAGGGAAGGAAAGCAAAGTTATCAGTGGTTCCCACCCATATTTAACTGCCTGCACTTGCTAAGCAACACAGGAAGTATATTTCTCTTTGCCTTTCATTCCTCTCTAAGAGATATCTAGACAGCAAGACGAGAACAGTGTCAAAGATGCTATTTTTTAGACAAGTATCCTTTAATAACCATACCCACTGGCAGATTTGGTTAAGTGTCCAGTGGCAACTGACGTAAATAAAAACTGAAATCATCCAGCGCCTCACGTTTGTGCAGACAGTATTAGGAAGCATCTACACAAACTTTTTGCTGCAAATGCTCCACACAGAACTAGGAAGTTTCTGTTTACAGAAACATTATAGGTGGCAGAAGATGCTCAAATAACACATTCCCTGAAGCTTCTGGCACTGTGGAAGGGATACAGTTCAGTGTTTTACATTCTGAAATCAGGACTTGGTTTGGGCTCGACACAGATGGGCTGAACCAGCCCTTGCTGGTCCTGCACTGGGAACCAGGTAATAAAAAAAAAGCTTTGCCAGAGTGGCACTATATTAGTGTCAGGTATACTGCAATCATAATGGCACCATACTTAGCTGAATGTGACAGCACAGCAGGATCAGAAAGCTACATGCACCACCAAGGTGGAGAGGAATTTGGTTCCTCTTCCCATGCATTTTTAGATTTTTAGATTTGTAAACTTGCAAATCTATCAAGTTTTCTTTATGGTAATATGTCATAAAGCAGAAACAGTGAAAGAAAA
Organism: Eurypyga helias; assembly: GCF_000690775.1. Lineage (NCBI taxonomy): Eukaryota > Metazoa > Chordata > Aves > Eurypygiformes > Eurypygidae > Eurypyga > Eurypyga helias. The sequence goes on along the minus strand of NW_010223566.1, from coordinate 4,768 downwards.
TGTGCATGCTTGTATTTGAGCATAGACACAGAAGACTAATTTGTTTTCCAGAGCTTCTTCAACCTCAACAAAAAATGACAAGAGGACAACAAAGCTGACAGATATCGGTGAAACTATGTGAATCACATCCATCACTTGTCTTCTGCTGGCAAACAAAGGATCTGTGGAAGTACAGTAAATTAATGTCTCAATTTTCTAGTCCTTGCTA
>NW_010223566.1:0-4529 GCF_000690775.1 Eurypyga helias | reverse complement strand
AAGGCCCTTCTTTCAGCTATTCATGTAATGAAAAAGCAGAAGACAATCCATACCGCTCAAACACTTTCTGAAACAGTTTGGTTCCATCCTTAATACTACCACTTCCATCAGAAGGTGAACAGTCAAGTTTGAACGTTAGTTTTCACCAACACCATGACACCTCTGATCGTAATCTCACTTCAAAGCAACCGGGGTAAAACTGAAGAGAGCTCGAGTTGCCTTTAGTGGCAGTGAAGATGTATTACATTCCTTGTTTAAGAAAATACACAACTTCTAGCTCTGTACCACGAGTAGGACAAACATATCTAGTGAATCATTCTACTTTTTCCCTGTGAGGAATATTTATTTCAAGTTAGCAAAATAGAAGATGATAGTCTAAAACTCAGTTAAATTACAGATCACAATACCCTAGCAGATGTACAAATGCAGAATTACATTTCTGTTCCCTGTGAATACTGAGTACTTACTTTCCAGAGCTGACTGCCTTCATATGATCCGTGTAGATATAAATGTCTGGGAGGAATTTATTCAGCAGGCTCCTTGCAGATTCCACCATTCTGTTTGCCATCTGTGGTGACACTCTGACAGAGTATCTACATTTCCAAGCTAAGGAATTCATTGTGGTCACAAAAGAAATTTAAACCAGACTGACAAAAGTGGACAAGAGGTGCCAACGCCTTATTTCAGAAAATGCGGGTTTCTCCTGAGAGAAGCACATGTGCCATCTACAGTCTTTTCACTGATACACTTGGAAGCAAGGTACACTGAACATGTGCAGAAGAACAGCGTATTATGACTAGGTAAACATCTATCTAGAAATGCCCTTCAATATTGTTAAATAGCTGTTCCGCCATCCTGTGCTTTCTTACGACGGAGGAAGCCCTGTGTGTTCTGCTCCTCATATGCTATTAAAATATTGTGATGGGTGAAGTTCCTCTGAACTAGCAGCAAGATATCCTGTCTTTCTAATGGGGAAAAACTGGGTAGATGAAATTAAAGGCAAATGTTTTAACAAAAGAAAAAAAAAAAATATTTTTAAAGGCTAAAATAAAGTATCTTGGCTCTCTCCAACTATTTTTCAGTGCTGTAAGGCTATCAAATTCACTGATTCTCTAGTCACTCAGAATCTGAAGGTAACGGTTCCACGGAAGAAGAAATTACCACCTACCTGCTCACCCCAATGCATCTCCTCAGAGTACACAAGAGATGAACTGCCCTTGTGCCCTTTTACTCAGGTGTTGCTTCAGTGATATTCCCAACAGATCTTCAAATGTATAAAGCAAACTGTGCTCCGAATTCCATCCCAACTATAAATGCAGACCCGTGCTCTGCACATTTAACCACCCCTCTGCACCTACACTCACACAGCAATGCAGAGAAGCACACTCCCAAACCTCCCAGCTGGCAGAAGAAGGGAATTCCCTTTCCTACCAATTTCTATTGTATTCTCTTGTGGAGTATGTAAACCAAAAGCTTTAAGATCTTAAGGACAAAACTGGTAAATAATAATCAGAAAACTTATTGTTCTACACAGCTGGTGCACTCAGTAATTTAGATGACTATAAAAGGTTGCCTCAACATCAGCTCCCCAGCTGTGAGGAAGCAGTATTGCTCAGCTAAATCTTGAAGGGACAAAAATAGACATATGAACTCCTACGCACTTATCCTTCCAGATGTTTTGGTTTCTACTGGCTTGAAGGACCACTTAATGGTCAAACTCTGTAAGGGATTTCTGCCTTCTTCCTACAATGACAGCAGATCCGTGACAGATACCATATAAAAACCACAAGAGAAGAATAAAGAAAAAACAAAACAAAACACACACACACAAAAAGAAACAAAAAAATAAACAAGCCCAAAATATTAACTAGATATGCAGTTCTGTTTGCAAAAGCGAGTAGTCCAGGACAATGTTTTGTTCCCTTATGTTTGTGTGAAAGTAAAACCTCCTCCACTTCCATCTCCATTGGTTCTCCTGAAAGTGAAGAGCTAACAAACTTCTTCTCATAAGACAACAAAAAGCTCAGTTCACATGTGTGCAGTGAGGTGTAAAATGAACTAAAAATTTAAGCTCCCATCCAACATTCTGCTAGACTCATTAACAGCCAAGATGCCACCTATTCAGTGGATAACAAAACTACATTTTTTACTACTGGATTGATGCACAAGGTAAGATCCCTTTTAATGCTGCCATATTACGTGATAGAAGGCATTTTAACTTTTTCTTGCTATTGAAAAGATTTTAAATAGTGCTGTTCAGTTTTAAATTATTTACTTGTCTACTGATGCTTTTTGAACAGCAACGTCCTGAACGCAGCTGTTTTGAGACACAGTCCTGACTTTAGCCGTGTGATGTCTCTGTGTAATGTCATCCCGTGTGATCTGGGTACATGCTCAGCAACACAAGTGCACTTCTGCAGCTTCAAGTTGGAAGACACGTTTTTAAGGCAAGCTCATGTAAGAGAAAAAGGAAAAGATACGCAGTCCCTCTGATGCGCTTGATTTTGCCAGGGTCTGTGAACTGAATAGGCTGCAAGACCTTTCTCACTGGACATGCAAACAGTATCTCTCCACCCCCTTTGGGAGGCATTCCTCTCCGGTTGATCTATAAAAATAACGAAGGAAAAAAGGAGGTTAGTCAAGAGCACAAAGAATGTACTTGTACAGTCAAAACCAAGAGATTGTGTTTCACATACAATAAAATGTTATCAATAGGGTATTATGTGGATAAAGTTGAGAAAAAGACATCTCCAAAAAGCAGAAAGGGACTTTGCACTGAACCTATAAGCAAAAATTTATTTATTTTTGACTCCTGTCTCTCAAGCACAGAGGGGCATGGCTTCTCAATGGAAAACAAAACCAACTAACCAAAAAACCAACACCTTTAACAGGAAGGCAACCTCAGCTTAAGACTGGTCTCTAATAGCAAATCTGTACCTTGCTGTTGAGGCAAGTCTAAAAGTGTCTGATGCTTGGTATGTACATGTGGGACCAGAAAGAACACATTCCCACAAATAGGCCTGGCCAGCCTAACCCAGTCCCCCCTAACCCTGTCCCCTCACCCCAGCCAACGTCCACAAGGATGGGGAGAGGACATGGGCCCGTAGATGGGTCTGGCTCAGGGGGCCCATAGCTGGGCAGGGCTGTGGGAAGCGGGAGACCACTCCTGCTGCTTTTTTTACTGAAGCAGGGGCTGACGGTCCCAGGGGGATGACATGGGGTCCTGTGGGCATGGTGGGGCGAGGCACCTAGGGGGGTGCGTGTCAGAGCAAGCAAAGACAGGGCCTTCAGACATATTTAGAAATGAGCACTCTTAACTTCAAAAAACTATAGTTTCTCTCACTGGGGGGCGGAATCTATCCTACATCCAGATTCACTCTCTCTACCCATAGCCTTTGCTTCTCTGTTCTCTCTCTCAATCACTATGCAGCTGGTATGCCAATTGAAACATGCCTAGAACATGCAGTTGCAGAAATGTGTGTAGCTACAACTAGATATCTCCTAGGGACAGATACCAGCAGCAAGAATATGGCTCTCTGAAGCGCTGCAAAAGTATCACTTCAGTAAGTGCTAGTAAAGAAAGTAAGAAATTATCTTGCCTTGATTTCCAGACTTTCACCATCAATTCCAAACTTCTTCAGCAGGGGTAAAGCTGTTGCCTTAAGGGCATCAACCTGTAGATCACAGAATTAAAAAAGATGACTATTACAAGTTACAGAAGTCAGTAATTTAAAACTCATTGCATTATGAGGTGCCTAACGAAGACAAAGCTTCTCTGTACTACGTATTCTATTGGAAGACATGGGAATGCAGCATAGAGAGCTTCGCCTACTCTTACACTACCACAGCATCTCATTACTCCAAAAGTTTGCTAGAACAAATTACTAGAAATTACTGGGAGATGGAATTTCCTATTCCGGATTTCTTCCTCAGCCTGATTTTTTTTTTTTTTTCTATTACAGTTTGGCTAAACCAGCTCACTTGCTTCTCTGAACAGAGATACTGTAAAAAATTATATTCTTCTGTCATTGCTAAAACATTTCACAGCTAAACAGGTGATGATTGCAAGAACTTTTACATTTTGAAGCAGGCCCTTTATTTGGCAGGAGTAACCTCATCTGTTTTCAAGAACTTCTTTTCATCCGTTTCTGAGAAACAGAAGCTTCTAGGTACCTTCTGTTGAAATACTTAGAAGAATATGAAGTGGGTGACATATCACACATGTACTCCCTTTGGGCCAGATGCTCCCCAGATCCAGGTCTGAGCAGGATTTTCCTTGCCATTGCTCCTCAACAGTGACTGCCGCCCTCCCCCTGCTGAAACGTGAGTGGCATTGCCAAAGGTGACAAAAATGAGTTAGCAGTGCACAGGGTGTTACCCAAAGCAAGCAGCTTGGGAGAGACAGGACCAAAAGAGGTGACCAAAGTGGAACTAAATTCAGGTGGAGGAAACAGGCATGAAGTACAGAGCAGTTGAGGAGGCAGGGAAAAAGCACCCTCCTTCCCATGCCTTCATAGAATCATAGAATG
>NW_010223565.1:57861-60997 GCF_000690775.1 Eurypyga helias | reverse complement strand
GCAGGAGTTTTCTAGATGTTTCATGAGATCTGACAACAAGCAATTCATAGGTCTGACCTCTGGATTGCCATGTTTGTAGCTGTGAGTATTTTCAGTCAACCATCTCAGGTTGTATGCGAATGTACTGTACCATAAGGTAAAGCCACCTCTTGGTTGCTAAACCCTTTGATTCTAACCTTGATTATCCATCAACAAAATGAACACTGAGGAAGCATTACTGAAGTGGGACAGCTCTCCAGAGCCCCTAATTACAGTTATGTGGTACCATACTCTGCCTATCACTGACCCACAGAAAAGAAGATGGATGCTACTGAAAGTTTTCAGCTGCAAAAATTATACCAGACATGTTGGTTTGGGTTGACACTGATTTCCTGTGTGCATACAGCTACAAGGCTTCAGGGGAATACTTGTTCCAGTTCTGCGTGCTCCTATTTTCTCCAGTGGATCATGGTCCTGGACTTGACCATATGACTCATGATGTACCATGATGTTATTCTGTGATACAGTACTGGAAACTTCTATTGTTTGAAAGTCAGGATTTTTTTGTTAGTTTTTCTTAAAGTGAATGTGCTATGTTCAAATTCAAGGTCAACAAGAGTGTTTTAAAATAATAGAAGTTAGAAAAAGCAAATTTTACTGACCTTGGGAGGAATCTTACATGGAATCCCTTCCCTCTAACATGTCAACCGCACCACACAGCTTGGTGTTGTCGGCAAACTTGCTGAGGGTGCACTCAATGCCATCATCCATGTCACTGACAAAGATGTTAAAAAGCACAGGTCCCAACACCGACCCCTGAGGAACGCCGCTCTTCACCAATCTCCACTCAGACGTTGAGCCGTTGACTACCGCTCTCTGAGTGCAACCATCCAGCCAGTTCTTTATTCATCGAGTGGTCCATCCATCAAATCCATGTCTCTCCAGTTTCGAGACAAGGATGTCATGCGGGACAGTGTCGAAGGCTTTGCACAAGTCCAGGTAGATGACATCAGTTGCCCATCCTCTATCCACCAGGGTCATGACCCCATCGTAGAAGGCCACCATGTTCGTCAGGCACAATCTGCCCTTGGTGAAGCCATGTTGGCTGTCACCAATCACCTCCTCATTCTCCATGTGCCTTAGCATGGCTTCTAGGAGGATCTGCTCCATGACCTTGCCAGGCACAGAGGTGAGACTGACGGGCCTTTAGTTCCCCAGATCTTCCCTTTTTAAAGATGGGGGTTATGTTTCCCCTTTTCCAGTCATCAGGAACTTCACCAGACTGCTATGACTTTTTAAATATGATGGACAGATGTTTCACAACGCCATCTGCCAGTTCTTTCAGGACCCACGATATATTCCATCAGGTCCCATGGACTTGTGTACCTTCAGGTTCCTCAGGCGTTCCTGAACCTTATCCTCAGTGTCCATGGGTGGCTCTCCATTCTCCTAATCCCTGCCCTTGTCTTTCGTGACTCTGGGGGTATGACTTGTGCCCTTGCCAGTGAAGATGAAAGCAAAAATACTCTGAGTACCTCGGCCTTCATATCCTGGGAAGCCAGCTCTCCTGTTTCCTTCCGCAATGGGCCCATGTTCTCCTTGATCTTCTTTTTATCCCCTATGTACTTATAGAAGCCCTTCTTGTTGGCTTTGATGTCCCTGGCCAGGTTCAATTCTGTCAGAGCTTTGGCTTTCCTAGACTCCTTTTCCTATCCTTCCCTTCAGAAAATCTTGCAGAGAACACAATGAGATGTGTTGCATTGAACGTTTGTATAGATCTTGGTACAGCACATACTTTTCAGTCTCTGGTGGCTTGTATACCAAATGATTCTTTGAAAACACCAGAATTTTTCAATTTATGGCAAAGCATTATTGGTTTGTTGGTTGTCTTTGTTACTTTCAATGTGCTTCCTTCTTACATTGACTGGCATTCAAACCAATCTCAATACGTATATGAGCTCCTTTGATGCATCTTTAACAATGTTTTATAGATACTATAACTGTGTCAGTCAGTCATAAGCATGCTACCAGTGGTTGTGTTACACCTGAAGTGTTAGTGATAGCTACTGTAGAGTTATGGTTTTCTTTAATGGTTTTTAAGTTCATACTTTGTTTACAGTAATTTAGTAAATATCTCCCAACTCATGACAGAAGTTTCCAGATTAACCTGTTCACAGAAGGTACTATTTCTCAGCCACTCCTAGCCATGAGAATTAAAGAAATATGAGATATTTTAAAGTTTTGTGAATATTAAAAGTTATAGTAATTTTTTTTTACATACCTAGAAGTTTGGTGAGCTTAAATCTAATGAACAACTGAAATTATGTCCACAAATGCATGTATTCGAGAAAAATTTCTGTGCTAGTGAGGTCATGAATGGATTTTAAGTCTGCTTCAGGATGGCCTGGAAAATTTGACACTGTGGGGTTTTTTTTCAGCTCAAGCTTTGGCCACCAATTCTTCAATATTACACCATTTAAAAACTGTCTCTCCACAAGTATATTCATAAATCTTTCCCATTTTTTCCTCCTGATCAAACATTATTAAATTTATTGTTGCATGGTATTTTTTAATTGGTAAATTATTTTTGAAATTGCAAGGTTATACTTAAAAAAAGAGGCATGGCTCTTAAGGCAAGCTTCTACTATGGAGTAAGACAATCACGTTGATCATGGGGGGCTATAAAGCGAATCTTGCTGCTTTGGGATGTTTTCAGTCACATTTAAGTCACCTAGTGATCACTGTATATGCTGATATTGCTCAGATTAAGAAGGCAATGGGGAGGCCACATAAACAACAGTTTGACACTTGATCCCTATTTACTCCAAGGAGAAGAGCACTTTGAAGGACCAGTTTCTACTACAGTAATAGGCTGCATATGGTGCAGTGAGCTGTATCAAATAATGTAATCAGTGTTTTCTGTCAGTGCAGAGCTGACTCACTGGATATTCTTTCACATGATTCTGTTTTGTTACTAATGAAGCTTCCATCTAAAAAGCTACTACATTGATAGCATCCTTGTAAATCTAAAGATCTCTGAAATTTAAGGATGCCTGAGACTGAAGCTCTAGTCCTCATAACTCTACTAGGATATGGGTTCCTAAACATTCTTATTACTCAACTTTGAGTTTTTAAGAAAGTAGCAGAGGTTTGGTAA
>NW_010223565.1:16078-57830 GCF_000690775.1 Eurypyga helias | reverse complement strand
GCTGAAATGTCTAGAGGGTACAAAAGTCAACAAATGTAACACTAGCAAGTTAAGATAGTAAGTTAAAAGAAGAAGTTCTGTACCTAAAATCCTTTTGTTCCAGTTCTAAGTAATTGGAAAGTGAAAACCTAAAACAGCTCATACTCCATGTATTTCCTTAGCTATAAATATCACGATGTGTCTTGATAAAGCCTTCCTATTCTTTTTATGCTTGAGAAAAATTGAAGCCACTTTGGTTTGTTGCATGGAGTTTCTTCTGTGAAACTGTCTAACTCACATAGCTCAATAAGGACTCACACAGAAGGATCTTTATGACCCAAGACAACATCCAAGATAAAGACAGATATTCTTAGTGATGCTTTACCACTTAGTCATAAGTTTTTGTGATCTTTCACAGAATCTTTCTTTGATCTTTCTCAAAGTTTTTAAACAAGGACCTAAAGCTGCTGCGAACATCTCCAGTCAAATCATTCAGATCTTGTAATCAAACAAGCCAGCAGAGAATCTGTCAGAAAATTTTTCTCTAAAGTGTTTGCACCTTACAGGCATATTTCCAGTGCCAAATATCATTACAGAATTGCAAACCTCATAGTCAGGTACAATCATGTGTGAATCTTGTTCTCTGGGTATATAATTTTTTACTTTTAGGGCATGTTAGTGTTAACAACTTGACAGCTTGTCAGAAGAAATTAATTTTTTGACCCAAAGGATGTCTCCTGTCATAACTTTTTATCATTATCATAGAAGTATTTAAATCCAGTCTGGCAGCAAGCTACCTATTACCACTTTAAATTACATGACCTCATTATTACTATTATTACTCTTACTCTTATTAATATTAGTACTCACTTTGTGAAACAGTCAGCAAAAATGTGGCTAAATTCTGTCTGGTTTACATTTAATTTTATTAGTAATTTTTTTTAAATTGTTGTCCTAGACTTCAGTTATTTCCTATTGGAAAAAATCCTCGTGATACTTCATATGTGTACAATAAACATGCACTTCCTTATTACAGAAGTTTAACAGATGATCAACACTTTTCTAGCATGAAATCACGCCAACTTGCTAAAACATTTCTCACCACTCTCTGGCTAAACATCCGTGATGATACATAAATCTGGGAGCCATTGTCTTGTGTCCATTTGCAACATTATCATTTTCTCAATTAGAATGACACAACAACTGTTTGGATCTTGGAAGGAGCTGATGGAAATAAAACTATATAAAATCATTTTTCAATTGTATTAAGGTATTTGATTTTTTTTTTTTTTTATTTCCTGTAGAGATATTTAAATAATATGATCTGAAATCAGCAGATTTCACTGTTCATATTTACCTCAGATCCATGTCAGGTAAGTTCACAGAAACTGAGGCTTTTAAAATGAGACATTTTTCTGAATTTATAGTAGGTTTGCCATGATAACGCTGCCTCCTTTTCCTGGGATGTTATCATCTTTGAATTTTGACATGGTGAAACTTTTGGAATAATAATTTATTCAGAAATGGGGTTGGGCTCATCTAATCACTTCTGACAAAAACCTTGCTTCAGCTAAAAAACAAGTTTAATTTCAACAAACACAATTACTATTTCAATTTCAGCTTTTGAAGAAGTTTTTATTTCCTAAAGTTAAAATTAGCAAATTGTTTAAGAAGCATTAAATCCTTAAAGAAAACACTCTGGTAAAATTAAATAAACCTGGACAGTGTTTATTTACTTCATATTTCAGACAAAGCTATTTCTCATTCTCTTTTACTTATGGAATTATTTTTATGATGCAGATATAACAAAGATATTCTAAGCCTAAATTTGGAACTCATTAGACACTGTATAAACTGACGCACCATTAAAACTGGGCAATGATTACACTGACTTAATATGTTTAAAGTGGATGAAGAACAGAGATGCTGGTGCTGTGCATTCCTGTGCCACCGTCTCAATCTGAAGCTCTTTTCTGTGACCTCTTTGTACCCATTATTGTAAAATCCATTCAGTTACTTTATCCCTGTGTCAATACACCCCATGTTGCACTCCCTAAGGCCCTTTTCTGACTGTTCCCATCTCCAGTGTTCCTGTCGTATGTCTACTGACAGTACTTTGGGCCTTTTGCCTCCTTCAAAATCTGGTTCAAGAGGAGGGAGCAACTTGAATTGCTGTAGCGCTCACATCCGTATTTTTGACCGGATGGACTTTCAGTCATATTAACTTCGCTGAGATCTGTGAACTCCCAGTGCATCTAACACACAAAACTTTTGTTAGGGTGCCCAATATGCAGAGTTAAAAGCTCAGTTGTAGACATTATGGTCAGTATTTTCTTTCTTGACTAACTTAACCAGAAGTCACAGAGGGCTTGCTTTGGTGGCAAATGCAAACTGAGAGCTGCTCTCTGTATATTGTCTCCTCTATCACTGTCTCTCTTGCTGATGGCTGTAACTCTTGGTTCAGGATGATTTCAGTGGCCTTGAGATCAGCAGTATTTATCTCTGACAGCAGTGAGATGTGAATTATTATTGATGCTGAGGCAGACTGCGTGCATTTGGATAGGGCGGTTGTTTCAGTGTTACACCACCATTACAATTAGAGAGTTGTCAGACAATATGATTTCTGCTGCATCCTAAGTTCTCTAATTGTTTATCATATTAACCTTGGGTGATCTTGCAATCTCCTGTCTGCAACATTAATCAGCTGACATCATCTCGTGCTCTGAAAGGACATTATCAAATCCAAAGACCAGAATACTTTTCCAATGAGAAGGTCAGTGGAGCTTAGTGACCTGAGAAAGGGGTTTGAAAAGACCTTTACTTGTTCTCTTTGCCATATCACCTCCGATGAGTCTCTTCCATCTTGGCATCTTCCTGTCTTTCGTCTGATGGATATTTGTCTGAGCTAAAGTGCAAGCTGCTTGGCACACAAGCTGTCGCTGCTTCTGTATTTAATACTGTTAAACAAGGAGCTTACTTAGGTTTGTTCCATTCGTGGTCCAAAATATCATCAGAGGGCACCCTGCTATTCTGCAGACAGGCTGAGCCCAGACCAGCACTCAAATTACAGTGCAGATGTAGTCTACATCCTGGTCATCTCAGTATATTTTAAGAATTATTATTAATAAACAACTATTCCTAAATGATATTCAGTCGGAAGCATTTGAGGAAAAAAGTTTGCTCAAGGGTGTGTTGGGTTTTCCAGTTTGGTTAGTTTTGATGTTGTTTTTATTGTTTGAGTTTTGGGGTTTGTTGGGGTTTTTTGTGTTGTGGTTTCCCCCTCACATGCCCCCCACCCCTGCCCCAAACTTAAAATGGTCATATTTATAATGTGACCTCATACTTGATGGGAAGAAAGGTTGAAGGCAAATGAAGTCGGGCTAATGAAATATTTTTGCCAGGAAACTAGACTGCAGCATATATAACAAGTAACACTGCACTAGAAGGACAAAAACATTATACTTATTCGATGCAAATTATTTATTTAAAGGAATATTTTAATAATCCTCATTTGGTTAATGAACTTGTTTAACTGTAGGATGAACTTCATGAAAAGTGAAATGGATGTAAACTACACATAGATCAATTATTTGATTTCAGCTGCAAACACAATATCTTTCATAAATAGTTTAAGTTCACTGGATCTCTGAAATAAACTAATGGATGTTTACTTTGTGTATCAGTAACACAATCCTTTCCAGACAATGATGGATAAGATTAAATGGCCTAAGGCTCTATTGGAACCAGATACAAAATAATCCTCCAAATTCTCATTATGGGATGTAGCAGTGTGGCTCAAAATATCTGACACAGCTACTGACTGTTATTCTACACTCAGCTCTGTCAGGTAAACATGTCTTTCTGCACCCAAAACCAAGCCTGACCCCTTAGATACATCAGGAATGCTTAAACATGCGCCAAAAATCATTGCCACAAACCACATTTAGGAGCTTATTTGGAGAGGGTCAGCCCAGATAAACTACATGACTGCACGTGGCTCAGGCTTTATTTAGGGGATTTGGCTGAGTCTGATATGAGTTGTAGGGTGTTTGGGAACATCTCAGAGCTAGTATCTCACCTTTGCTTCATCTAATTTACAGCAACCAGCATGAAAGGAAAGAAATATTTCTTAGGAGATGAGATTTAAACAAATAAACAAAAAATCCTAAAAATTCCTAAAATACTTGCTGAGATCAAAGAGTAAATGTAAAAACTGCCTAATGTCAGCTTAGAAATTAACAATTGATTAAATACTTGGTTTAATTTAGGGTGCCTTGACCATGTGACAGATGCTAATTTATACTCTGGGCCTGAGATCAGCACTATGCACAGCACGGAGGCTTACAGTTCAGTTTTTGTGCAGCAGTAAGCTACTCTGTGCACAGAGTAAAATGCGATTCATGCCGTCAGCACCTACTAAGCATGCTGCTTTTCAAACTGAACTTTTTGCTAGGAAGCGCTTTCAGTCCTTCTAAAACACAAACACCTGTCCCCTGCCCAGAGGGAAGAAAAAAAAAGAAAGGAACTCAAGAAGGAAGGTAGACAAAGGAATATGCACATCTTGATGGGAATCTTTTACTTTTGTTTCTCTTTCCAATTAATAAATCCTTAACTACCGCTACTAGTCTGTAGATCTATTCAAGAAGAGTGAGGCTGGCAAGATATTCATAAGATAACAGTTTCTGAGAAAAAAATGTATCAGAAATCTATTCAGCTATGCTGAAGTGGTGAATGAAACAGTTTCATTCCATTAGCATGCATTCAGCAAGGAGAAGTTAATTAGTTTTAAAAACTTTTGATATTTCAGTAAAACTTTAGACTAATTTTCAGTTGGATTTTTGCCTTCTGGGGATCCTGTCAGTATTTTCAATTAACAGATTTCCCTGAACAACTTCTTCAAAGAAATGGTGTTAAAAATAGAGGAGGGCAAGAACTGCATTTTTCATTTCATGAGAAATACACAATTCTTTTCTTGTTATAAAAGCAGAAGAAAAGATATAACAGTCAGATTTTACTTATAAATTAAGCGTAAGAAATCTGAATCAAGTTATAAAAATAAATTCACTGTAATATTTTAATATAATAGATTTGAAATTAAAAATCTCTGCAACTGCCCTACTCTACCCCGTTAGTAAACTATAGTCAAAGTCATCCATCTCACTTATTCCTCTACCAAGACAGAAGTTACTTGTAACTCCTAAACTACTACAAGAATTATCAGTGTTTCTGAAGAAATCTTGCATCCTTTATTGATTTTAACTACTTGTAATGGTGAATGTTACCTTCGGGCTTTCCTCTACTATTAATTAAACATTTGTGGGCTTTTTTTTTTTTTTTTAGTAGGAAGGCTTTATAATAGTATGTGTAAGTACTACCTACATTCAACAATGAAAAAATGTGGTTTGTCTGTCTTTGCAGGAGATATTTGATGCTCATTTTAAAATGGTATGCAAGTAATAGATGCTCAGGTTCCATTTCAGCTTTACACATTTAACCACTGTAAACATGAATTCTGTTTTATTATATTAAATGATAAAACACAAATGCGTAAAATAAATGGACCTTTTGTCAGCCAAGTGCCTAGTAAATAGTAAAGTGAAAGTTGCTGGCGAATGATCCCTGGATCTGCTACATGAGACTTCTTTGTGTGGACAAAAATAATGTGTGTTCAGATTGTATTTCTTCATGTTTAGAGTTAGCTAACAGGACTCTAAGGCTGTGACTTTATTGTCCTATTTCTGTATTGGTTAATCTGACCTGAAACGTTGGATCAGAACAACCTGTTATTCTTCAGATTTGACTTTCATTGGATTCTGATCATTCCACCAGAAAAATCTCGATTTTTTTCCAATCAAAATGCATTTTTTATTCTTGTTTCCTCTTCCTCAGTGGCCATAAGCGTTAGTTACCTTTAAGACCTGTCAATTCCATCCTCTTTTTCTTCCATCTTTGAGTCTCTCTTCCCCAGACAAATATCTTGCCCTTCTTCTTGCCTTCATGGCTTAAATTCATTAACACTCCCTTTCTTTCAATGGAAAGTTTGTAGCAATGATCAAACCAATCACAACTCCTGGCTTACTGTACTTTAAAATATGTATATGGGGGCTTATAGATTTTTTACTTCTTTGGTGTTTCTAAACAGCCAAAAAAAGCTCTGCTTATATTCCTGGGCAGTTTTTCTACATTTCCTCCTTCACATACACTCTGAACCACAAGTACACTACTGCTGCATGCTGATTTCTTTCTTAATTATGTTTTTGACTGAAAGGTACTAAAATGTGCATTTGAAAAGACTTTTACCTAAGATATTGTCTAATTTCTGGTTACACAAACAAAAGAACAAACAAGGAAGGGCTACAGCTTGCATGTGGGATCTGAGACCCCTGGTGTTCAATAAGACAACTAATTCCTGGGCATCTGGAAGAGCCTTTGAGTGTTTTTGGGTACTTCTCAAATTTCTGTTTCAGCCTCCTTCTTCTACAGGTGATCAGCTCTTGATCCTTTAGCAAATCAGATGCAGCCAAGCAGTAGCTTGAAAGAAAATGTATGGTCTTTCTTCAGCTGAAGGCAGAAACAACTTTTAACATGAGTCCAAGATTAATAAATTAAAACAAAACAAAACATAACTTGCATCAGCATTATGTTTTTAGATCATTTTATAAATACCACATGCTAATATCATCTCAATAAGTGGAACTACTAAGGTTTATTGATTTCACGCAGACTAATGTATTGGAATTTAAGTGAAGGTTTTGTAATTTTTTTCATAATTAATATCAAATTCTCAATTAAATGTTATGGTAAACAGCTGTAGATGAAGCCTATAATATATTTTATATACTTTCTTATCATTTTGAAGAAAAATGCTGTTATTGACAACATCAGCAATAAAAAAAAGAGAAATAATATTTTATATAACGTATTTTTTACTGTGATCTATAGTTTGTGCTGTCTGTGGTGGAAGTCAGCAATGCGGGGGGAGAGTCAGGCTGAAAATAAAAACATTTAGAGCAGTGTATTTTAATTGCATGGCAAGGTTTTGGTTGCAGGGGAGCTAGAGGGAAGGCTTCTGTGAGTAGGTGCCAGAAGCCTCCCCTATGTCTGGAAGAGCCAATGCCAGCCGGCTCCAAGACAGACCCACCTCCGGCCAAGTCCAAGACTATCAGTGATGATGGTAGCGCATATAGTATAACATGTTTAAGAAAGGAGGAAAAAGCCTGCACCACTGAAACCAAAGTGAGGAGTAAAAGTAAGCAAAAGAAACAGCCCTGCAGACACCAGTCAGTGAGGGGGTGAGGAGGTACTCCACGCCCCAGAGCAGATTCCCCAGCAGCCTGGGGTGCAGACCATGGTGAGGCTGGCTGTGCCCTGCAGCCATGGAGGGTCACAGGGGAGCACAGACCCACCTGCATCTTGGGAGGACCCCACAGAAGGGGGATGCCCGAAGGAGGCTGTGCCCCTGTGGGCAGCCCTCACTGAAGCAGGCTCCTGGCTGGAGCTGTGGCTCCTGGAGAGAGGAGCCCAGGCTGGAGCAGGTTTGCTGGCAGGACTTGTGACCCTGGGGGGACCCAGGCTGGAGCAGGATGCTCCTGAAGGATGGCACCTTGTGGGAGGGACCCACACTGGAGCAGTTCATGAAGAATTGCAGACTGTGGAAAGGACTCAGATCAGAGAAGTTCATGAAGGACTCTGTCCCATGTGAGGGACCCCACTCTGAAGCAAGGGTAGAGTATGAGGAGTTCTCTGCCTGAGGAGGAAGGAGAGCAGAGACAGCGTGTGATGAACTGACCACAACCTCCATTGCCTGTGCCGCTATGCTGCTCAGGGGGAGGAGGTAAAAAACTTGGGAGTAAAGTAAAACTGAAGAAGAGGAGTGGGTGGAAGATGTTTTTAAGATTTGGGTTTAGTTCTCATTACCGTATTCTGATTGCATTGTTAATAAACACAATGTTTTCCCCCTCAATTCAAGTCTGTTTTGCCTGTGATGGTAACCACTGAGTGATATCCTTGTTCTTTTCTCAACCCACAAGCTTTATGTTACATATTTTCTCCCCTGTCTAGCTGAGGAGGGGAGTGATAGAGCAGCTTTGGTGGACACCTGGCATCCAGCCAGGGTGATCCCATCACATGGAAAGTTAGCAAAAAAAAAAAAAAGATTCCAATATCAGATCAAGCAAAAACATGTAAAATCAGTCTGGGGGATTATCATGTGAAATGTCAAATCCAAGTTTTCAGTAATATAAATTCTTTGGTTAGAGCAGTTCAAAAAATCTCCAATAAAACCTGTCTGTCAGAACTTCAAGCAGACCTTTAATGAAAATTGCTTCACACAGAACATTTTAAGTTTCTCGGACAAATCCCACATATGGTGGGATGGTGCCATAGAATATTACACCAGTTTTCCTTCATTTATCTCCTTCTTACACTGGTCTGGCTCCCTACAAAGACACCTTTCCCATGATGTTCTCCCAGAGTGAAACACGCATGATACCGTATCTCCCTTCACCCAGAGCAGAGACACCGACGCATTATATGAGACAAATTCACACTGAAAAAAAAAAGGATGTATGAGGTGTGCAGTACAGTAAACATGATGTAACTTTAATTCAATTACAAATCAAATCGATTATGATTTTAAAAATGTTCAAATTATCTCTCTTTTCTCAAAAATATTTCCAATTAGAAGTATATTTTCAAAAATTTCTATATCCTATACTAGAGAAAGTGAAATTGGATTACTCCCAAAATATCAGGTATTTTTATTCAGGTTTCTCCCATGTATCAGGAAAGGCTGGGGGCTGTTCTGGTGGAGGGCAGCTCTGGGGAAAAAGACCTTGGAGTCCTAGTGGACAACAGGATGACCATGATCCAACAGTCTGCCCTCACAGCCAAGAAAGCCAATGGCATCCTGGGATGCATTAAGAAGAGTGTGGTCAGCAGGTCGAGGGAAGTTATCCTCCCCCTCTTCTATGCCCTGGTGAGACCTCACCTGGAGTACTGTGTCCAGTTCTGGGCTTCCCAGCTCAAGAAGGACAAGGCGCTACTGGAGAGGGCCCAGCGCAGGACCCCTAAGATTATGAAGGGCCTGGACCACCTTCCATATGAGGAAAGGCTGAGAGAGCTGGGTCTGTTTAGCTTGGAGAAGAGGAGGCTGAGGGGGGATCTTATCACTGCTTATCAATATCTAAAGGGTGGATGTCAGGAAGAGGGGGCCAGGCTCTTCTCAGTGGTGTCCAGTGACAGGGCTAGGGGCAATGGCCATAAACTGGAAAACAGAATGTTCAACCTGAACATGAGGAAACACTTCTTCACTGAGCGTGACAGAGCACTGGAACAGGCTGCCCAGAGAGGTGGTGGAGTTTCCTTTTCTGGAGACTTTCAAAGCTGCCTGGACTTGTTCCTGTGTGATCTACTCTAGATGATCCTTCTCTGGCAGGGGGGTTGGACTAGATGATCTCTAGAGGTCCCTTCTAACTCCTACCACTCTTGAGTATCTGTGACTGCTAAATCACCTATCTCTACTAGTAATACTTCAGAAGTTTTTTATGGTGTGATTTTAGCCCAGTGCAGCTGCACTGTCCCAAAGTGTTCCTGGATAAGATTTAGCAATTAGACCATTTCAGGGATCACAGAAGGCAGCTTCCAAGCTGTTTAGCTCTTCTGGTGACTGACAGTTCATTAGCATAGACACAGGTCATTCATTGCCAGCTTATCTCAGTATCCAGGAATGCTTCAGGGTTCACATAGTTTATTGGTGTAGATGTAGCTACAGTGTGCAGAGATTTCTCACTGGATTTTAGATATTTTCTCATCAATACTTTTATTGAAATATCTGTCTTTCTGTAGAAAAGAATCATAATCAATTAAAAAAATAATTTAAAAAAATAATAATAATAAAACCCCAGATGCTTTGATTATCAAATATTCTTCAGCATTGGTAAAATCATTAACTAGACCAATTTGAAATATTAAAAAAAGAACCACCTATAAATTACGTAAAATCGCATTTTTGTGTCTTACAGACTTGTGATTCAGGTAGATATTAGAAGGTTATCATGTTATTAGACACTATAGGGACTGCAATCAGTTAAATGTGTTCAGTAATCCAGAAAGAACAGTGATTACAAAATGAGATAATTCTTCTGTTTTACTCAAACTTCTTCAGGTTTTTCTTTTTACTCTAAAACTTAGTGTGTATGAGGCAATGAGATCTTTTTTGTGTTGTTGTGGAAGAAAGACAACTTTTACATGATATGGCTGCAATATGGTGGCCCAGAAGTGTCAAATGTGGTTTTGGATTATGGGAGTCACTGTATGTGAAGGAGTTACCAGATTTTCAAAAATTTTCTCTGCAATATTATCAACTTAAGTTAAAATAGTGACTATTGGTCAAGAACAGTAAATGTCTTTTTTGTCTGACAACTTTCCAGCAAGCCTGAGACAACCTTTGCAGCTTCCATTAAGAGATTTCCATTTGGTAGCTCTTATTTCACTTATTCTGAGCTGCTTTCTGTTCTTGCTGCTCAAGCTTCTTGGCACTCCTCTGGGTTGACTAAATCACTGGCTTAGTGCTGATAAATAAAAATCTCAATGTATGGAAACATAAGAAGTATATTTTCTTTTACTTTTTCCTTCCCACCCTAGAATAAAAGAGTGTGAAAAGTACATTGGGAACATAAGTTCATGGGTGGAAATAACCCTAAACTGGTAGGTGTTATTATACTTTGTTTATGTATCTCTACTGAGTAAAAGCCTATAAGACTGATGCTATGAGCAAGGTAGATAATATTTCTAAAACAAAGCACAGAATAATTGCTATATCAATTATTATTTCTCATGTGACAAAATTCAGATTTTCCAAGCATGGGTCCATTGTTTCTTAGGTTAGGTTCAGTGCAAACACACACCTAAGTCTTGGTTCCTATTTGAAAAGTTTCCAACTCTCATAAATGCATTCATCTTTGTTTTCATCTGTGTAAATGGAAAGCTAACATGACAAGAGCCCTTGCCAATACAAAGAAGACAAGTTAAATTTGGAATAGATAACTCATTTTGTTGAATTGGTGGAGACATAAGACATGTGATAAGTCTTTATGTTTCAAGTTTTGCCCTCAGTATCCTCATTATAATCAGTAGGTGGTACAGCATCATGCTTTAGGGATACACCAATCTGCCCAGAAGTAGCTGAGGGATCCCTATATTACACTTTATTGTGTTCTGTAAATACCTTCATGCCACTGTAAACCTCACTAATGTCTTTAGTATTAGTGTAATGGGCCCTTATAGTAATTAGTAAAGACACTATAAGGTCCCATAGAAAGTTAAAAAATTTGTTAATTGGCACCTATTCTGATAAAGCAAATAACATGCATAATATCTCCCAAAATATCACTGCTGAACAGAAGAAAGTCAATAATCTTATTTGTCTTACACAGTGGCTCAGGAAACCTAGGGTGTTCTTTTTGTGGTTTGTGAGGCAGTAGATAATTCTTAGCAGTGTGTTGGTTGCTAGGTATTTTTTATTGTCTCAACCACTTCTTCCTCAACCCCTGCTGTATCTCTGCACATTCAGCACAGCAGATGCTTCATTACAGTCCCATGCCACCAAAGGGTCCTTCTGTGTTCAGAAGTTTTGTCCCATGTTTGCCAGGGATTGGTTTTGATGGTGTGTTGAACTGCATTAAGGCAAAGCTGGATTTGTTGTTACTGAACCTACTCCATTTTATTCTGCTGACAAGGGCTTTGTCTTTCTTTCTTCCCTCTTCTTCCTTCTTTGTGAGGCTGTGAATCTGCCACACTTAAAAACCTCACTCCACAGCACGCTCTTTCCCAGGATAAGCAGACTGAAGTGAGAGTGATGCAAGAAAACAAAGACTTACAGAAGGGCATTCTTAAGAAGAGATATATTTCTGTGTTCAGAGCTAAATAACAGAGAAAGACTGAGATTGGAAAGGACCTCTAGAGCTCATTTCGTCTCACCTGTCTGTTAAAACAGTTACAAAATAACCATGTCTTTTATTTTTATATAGAACTTTTCCAGATAGTCTGTATAAAAAATGCAAAACATACTGACATATACATAACAATTACAGAAAAAACTGACAGAAAACAGTACAGTACTCCATACAAGCAGGGTCAAGTCCTCAAGCCCTAAGGTAATGCTTCTGGAGATATAAAGATGAAAATATTTACTTACATTTCCAAGATAAGAAATCTTCCAGACAGTATAATGGATATTTTTTCTAAGGTATATAAAGACTAGTCCCCTGAATTTTTGGGTAGGACTCTAAAATGGTGAATGTTTATGACAAACATGTTGTGAGTGCCTGAAGTCACAGGTGTCTAAAGACAGTGTCTGAAGGCATGTCTGTCTGGGCTTAGACTACAGAGAAAGAAGGTAAATGGAATGAAAAAAAATGCCATAATTTAGCCATTAACCTTTCTTTAATCTATCACTCTTTGAAAGGTGTGTCTATGTTATTTCCTCTAAAGCAAGAGTCTCCACAGATTTCTGTTTAGCTGAGCCTCACTTCTATCTACCAAAAATGTTTCTTACTCAGCTGGTTTGCTTTCACACACATTCCTTTTTGTCCTGGCTCTGTACTGTGGCTGATGTTTCATTAACATTTTAATAACTGAGCCTAAATTAATGACATGAGCTTGTCTTAGAGTGCTCTCAGATCTTCCCAGTACAGCCCAAACAAATGGTTTGGGCTGGCTGCCCTTGAGTGCCAGCAGTTGAGAATAGAACTTCACTGAGAAGTGAAAGTGGACTATTTTTCTAAGAGCATCAGTGCAAGTTCCATTTCATTAAACCTCAATTAAAATCTCAGTCTTATTAGTATCAAAGCTGAGCTGCTTATGATCTCAGCTTGTCTTTGGAGACAGAAAATCACTGCATCATTCTTCTGAGATATATAATGTTCATAACTGTATTTTTTCAAAAATAGATGTATTTTCTGGTACTTTTATTGCTGCTTCTTTTGTTCGCAATGTGTTTCCCTTCACAGGACAAAAGTCTGGTCCTTCAGATAATTTATTCCTTCAGATGCTGAATTTCTTGCTGTCACAGTGTCATGGTTTAACCCATCTGCCACTAGGCACCACACATCATCTTGCTCACCTCACCTCTCCCCCACTGGGATGGGGAAGAGAATCATAGGAAAAAGGTAAGAGAACTCATGGGTTAAGATAAAAACAGTTTAATGATTCAAATAAGATAATGATACTACTACTAATACTACTAATATTAATACTACTAGTACTAATATGCAGTGAATAGGAAAACAACAAAAAAAGAGAGAAAGGGAAAAAACTCCAAATGATACAACTGCTCACCACCCACAAACCAATGTCCAGCTAGTCCCTGAGCAGCAACCACATCCCATGGTCAGCTTCCCCCAGCTTATATACTGAGCATGAGGTCATATGGCATGGAATACCATTTTGGTCAATTTTAGTTCAGCTGTCCTGGCTGTGTCTCCTTACAGAATTTGGATAGAAATCCTGCTCTGTTGCACTGGAGTCATTATCTGTTGAAATGCCATATTTTCCATGAAATGCAAAATCAAACCACTATCCTAGTCTGTAACTGACACTGTAGAACTCTGCACTCCCAGCAAAAAAATGCAGCCAGGACTTCAATGTCATGGCCAGTATCCAAGATATGCTAATACATTGTGGCAATGTAAATTATTTTTCAGGTTCCATCTCCTACACTGTTGTCATTTAGAATTAATGGGAGCTGTAAGGTGGGGGCGGGTGAAATTACTTTTATGTCTTGGTACCATCAAAAGTATTGTAAGTATATAATATGCACAAAATTTTATTTTAATTATTATATGAAAATAACTTTGATGTTTTTGTACAGAATAAAGATTTTAAAAAGAAAACAATCAGAGAAGAAAGATAGATCTTTTCTCCTTGTAACATAAGCTATTGCAAAGACACCCACTTCTTTGATTTATGTATTCATGCCTTTAATTGATTTTGATGAGGATCGTATTGGTCACTTTGCTAATTTTTGTTCAGATTTGACTCTGGCTTGGCTGTGGAGACCAGGAGTACGACTGATGAAGTGTAGAAAGAAAGTGATGGGGTAGAACAAGTACTGGAGGAAGTCCCGTTTACAATGTACTGTATTTTCTGTGAGAGTGCATGAGGATGAATACTTCAGGTAGCAAATGAAGAGGAAGAAAAGTGACCTCCTGAAAAAGAACAAAAGAAAAAAGTTTGCGTGACTCTGATCCTGCTGCAATACAAAAAATGGCATCAGGATGCAACTCCTGGTGCAATATTAAAAACAGCCTCCACCTTCTCTGTCTGTCTCCAGGTTTCCATCAGTGGTGGGATCAAAGGCACCATCAAACACTTAAGATTTAATGGGGAGGAAGGTGAAAAATAGGCAATTTAAGACCCTTACAACTACCAATGGAGATTTTGATTCCAGTGAGAGCACAGAGAATTGGTTACACAGTCTTTTTATCACTGTCAAGGTTGTCTCTATGAGAAACCAATTTGGTTTGTTTGGTTTTATTTCTTCTATTTTGAATGTACAAACTTTCTGTATGGAACCACCTGTTACTGACTCATCTTTATAAGAAACAAATGTGCTAGTTCCCTTAAAAAAGTCATCAACTTCCTGGGTGTTCACTTGATGACATTTGGTCATGAATACCATTCTATCTGCATAGTACCCTCAGCTTGAGTATCATTGAAACCTCAAGTTAAGCACAAAGGCAAATGCCTTTGTTAGAAAGCTGTATAAACTTTGGCATAAAACCAGGACAATAAACCCCAAAATATTTCATCCAACATTTCAATGCAGAGGGGAGAAAAAAAAAAAAAAAAAAGCAATTACCAGAAATGATTGTGTGTTCAGGACCGCTTACTTCATTGGAAAGTAAAATGGGCCATATCCAATGCTCCAAGCGTGTGGAATATATATCAAACATTACAGCATGACATCTTCTATTGTCCTGGTTGATGAGTGCATGTGTTTGAACAGAAAGGTCATGCCCAGTCATGTGTGCCAAATGTTTAGCTGGTAATGCAAAGTCAACACTTATTTTTCTCTTCCTTCACTCTTTGTTTAGGTAGTAGAATACTGATGCAATACTGAGGATCAGGATATTGCCTTGCTTTAAAATCTTCAGCTGCAGATTCTTAAATTTTATTTGTTTTCTGCTCCATAACAAAACTTCCTGACACTCTCTAATCTTACAGTATTCCTTTATCAGGAACATCAATTCGTCAGTAATAGTTTGGTGATGTAATTCCAGACACAATATAAATTTATGATAAGGGGCAATAGGTATTTTTGAGCTTCATACATATCTACTGTCTGTTTTAAGTATCCATATATACATCCATTTGTGTTACCTATTCACAAGGATGGTGGAGGTGAATAATACTTCCTTCAAATGATGTTAGGTAAGAAGTCCGTGAAAGAGTAATTTTTTGCTTCCAGACTACATATTTCTATTCCTTTTCAAAATATATGAAAACTGAACACTACTACTAATGTAACTCTTGTGGCAGTTCAGCTTTCTTTCCCAGAAGTAGGGAAAATGGTGAGATTTGACATTTGAGACACTATGATCAAATTGAGAGATAATTTGATTTCTGATGGAGCAGAAATTCCATTTTGTCCAGTAATAAGTGTTAGATCCAATGAATTATTATGACCTTAAGCAATTCCACTTTTGTTACTGATGCTTGAATAATTCTATGTCCTTATTTTGCCCCCTCTGTTTTGATCATTTCATGTAACCAAAAGGTGCATCTGGATTGCCCTGTATTACGTTTTTTTATAATGATTAATATAATGATGTTCTTTTGACTCCTGGAATCATAGTTCCATCTAAAATTTGAATGATAGCACTGATCATTTCTGGATGTTGGAGTTCATGGTATAGCAATGCAGAACAGAAGAGGAGCTTTGAGCTTGGCAATTGTGATCAAAGTTTAAATTAGAATTCAAATCTTCTTAGAAAATGATCATTTAATCCATTTATGTCATTAGGAAACTTATATCACTCTAAGACCTGTTTGGGTAATAGTCTTTTCTTTATCTCCTAGCACTTACTATCAGTCACCTGAATGTTTTCCACAGAAAAACAGGAAAATTAATTTGTTTGTCATATCAGATGGCAGATGGCAGAGTAGTGTGCTGTGTCCTGTGCATTTAGTTAGTACAATTTTCCAAATACTTGAAAGTCTCAGCTCTCATGGAAGAAGTATAATCCTGTCCAAGTCTTCAGTAAAAAGAAATAAAGAATGGTTCATGATGTAGAACACTGCTGATTGGCCTCTCTTCAAGATAGCTGTTTGATTTACAGAAAGAAGACGTGTAATGCAGACATGCTCTGTGGGTTGGGGAAAAAAAGAAAGAAAAAAGAAAACGCCCAAAAAATCAACTTCGGCATAATATGACACATAAAACATTATTATTGGTCATTACAAGTATAAGACACCTCAAAGAAAGGATTAGATATTTTGTTAATATATTTGATTGGCACACTTAGTTATCTAAGTATTGTAAGGCTAGACTGTTCTTATCAAAGGATAGCAACTTGTGGCCAACAAGACCTCTTTTCCCTTGCTTTTCCTGTAGTAAGCGCACTCATAACCATATATCGCTAACAGAAGCCAGGTGTTGGAGAACAAACGCTAACTAGGTGAAGCCTGGGGAGCTCAGATTTGATCCTCCTTCAGCTATATGAGTTTCCTTTGCTTTTGGTGTAGACGACAGTTCTTTTCTCTAAGTGAAGGATGTATCAATATCATCTCAGCCTACCTCTGTAGAAGATTTGGCTAGAAGCTATCTCAGAACCTTTGGTAGAAGCTCTAAAGCAGGTAATGCTTCTTTCAATTGCCCATTTATCCAGCAAAATTTAGCAAAATTTTTCCTACTGTGAACCAGAAAGTGAATTCCCTTGTTTCCCACTTTTACACCACTCATGGTCCTGTATGTGGTTTCTTTCTCAATGTGATCCCACTGGGCTTTAGGAAGAATGTTATAACAGAAAGAGTCATATTTGGAAGCCTCTGACCAGTGCTGAGCCACAGCTAAGCTCCTTATGAATATATAGGAGGAAAACCTAGATGTTCTTTGCACAGTTTATCTCAACACAGAATCCCAAGAAACAGTGCAATAAGTGTGCACAGATCAAAATATATGTATGTTAGTAATAGTAAGAATAATGTGCATACATATATATATTTCCTCCAACATTCAGTGTATAATAAAATTCTGCTCCTATAACGTTTTTCTGGAAGCAAAAAGGACCATCTGCTCAGAAAGAAATCAATACAGGATGGATTTACTCAGCGTGAATTGATTCAAAATGGTTGCTCCAGTTGAGGAAAAAAAACTTTTATCAAGTTTTTATCAATAAATACCACTAAGGCCCTGTCAGCTCTCATGTGGATTTATTTAAAAAAAAAAAAAAAAATTAATTTCACAGATCTGTTTGTAAAGATAAAAAATAATAATAAAAAATGTACGTTTTTATTTTGATAAGAGCAGGGAAAATGGGTGAAGATGTCTGAAGCTAATTGACTAGCTCTGATATCTTTTCTGTGGTGCCTTTGGTATGTTCATAGTCTGGTTGGAAAGCTAAATTTTAAAGTAGATTCAATTAGTAGTATAATATCCATTTATTGGGAAAGACCATCTAAAAAGCCCACACTTATCAAAAGAAAGGTGAATGTTTGTTCAATTCTGTGGAAAACACATTTTTCAAAGAAAAATAATAACTTTTCAGGCTTCGGTTGCTAGTTTTATACTGTCTTTGATCAGTTCAAAAGCTAGGTAAGGATATTCATCAATGACAGGATATGGTGGTTTTCCAAACTAATCACTGGAAGCCAAATTCCTTATCAAAAGAAAAAAAAAATCCCTGCTAGGCAAATATAAGACTTTCTGATGTGTTTGTTAAGTTATAAAACCATGTAATTTAAAATAAAGGAAGGAAAAGGAAGAATTTGAGTCCTTGGTTTCTATCTATGGCAATTAAAAGCCATGTTCTATTACACATTTTACTTGTATCAACATTTTCTTATTCAGATCAGTAATTAAATTCAGTGGGACTACATAGCAAGGCACTTCTCTGTCTGAAAAAGGATGATGTATTTTGTCCAGTGGACTAATTGGCAGAACAGCATACTGATTTTCTAAAAGGGTAGCAGAATTTACCATATAGATTAATGTAGGACTGAGGTCAACAGCTTTAGTACAAGCAGAGCTATCAGATAAAACTTGATACACTGACACACAGACAACTCAGGAGGGGCTTTGGAAACAGTCAGTAATATGTAAAAGAGGAACAGCTTTCTGTGTACCTTGAGCCTAGAGCCTAAACCAGTATCTGAGTCAAAGCACGTACTAAAATAAATTTTCACTTGATTAATTGTTCTGCTCTAGAGTCCTTAAAGCGTTTCTGGTGACGAACAAATCTCAGCAGGCACATTGTCTGCATGAGTGCAGAAAGTTTCTTATAATGAATGCTTTACATGAGCCTCGGAATCAAGATGATTCACAAATTAGACAAGGGTTTGAAATAGGAACTTGAGCTTTGCAGGAATATTTCTCCATGTCTGTGAGTCAAACTTTTCTTCATGTGAGTATTGCTAGAGGTTCTCTGTCATACATGCAGTCCGGGCTTGGAACTAGATGATCTTTAAGGTCCCTTCCAACCCAAACCATTCTATGATTCTACATAGTGAGGCCTGCTTTCTCTATTAAGGTGAACTGTGGTCATTTTAGCATCTATTTCACATCCTTTGCTGCAGGCATAACAAAATGCTTCAGATTTTTGATCCTAGAATTGCAGAATCATTTGTTTGTTGATGTCATGTGTGAAAGAGCTAGTCTTTCAGCACAAGGGCCTGATGCATATTCAGTGGAAATTCTTGCACTGTCTTTGGTCAAAGCTAAGAAAATTCAGTGCTTAGAAATGTTGGTGTTCTTAGATACAGAGGGTTCAAGCTGTCATTCTTCGCATAATGACATAAGACTATGGAAGGCAGATCAGGGAGAAAATAGTTGACACTAAGTTCTATTAAAATGAAGATGATGTGAAGTTACAGATAAAAGATTGTCAGCTGATGTTAGTCAACAGACGGATATACATTCCTTCAGATGGTTAAGTCATCCTATCTAACTACATAAAAACTAGTTTTCTAAAAATGTCTGTTTCTTTTAAATGACTAAATAGGGAGACCAGAGGAGTAGCTTAAGAGTGCAATTCACTGAGATGAATCCTACATTTGTGCTGAAGGTAGCTGAGCATCCAGGGCTAGCTGGTGAGTCTTGCAGGCAAGAGATGTGCCAACTTACTCAATGATGTATGTTACCTTTATTATGCATTAAAATAACAAAATATTTAAGAAAAACATATTAAAAACACATCTCAAAATTAGAAATGTGAAGAAAGTGCCGCCCCATTTAATGACTGTGGTAAATGAAGCTTCCCAATAATTCAACATCTCTTGAAGAGATTGCAAAGGGAATGCACCATGCTAAGATGGTCTGGTTTCTCCAGCGTTAGACAAAAGAAACAGAAGGAGATCAGATTCATTTTTTATTTGGTCATGAAATAAAATCTGATTTCCTTGAGAACTGGTAGGGACATTATTGATTCCTTTACCAGGTAATCTTGTATACCAATTTCACACAGCATACCATGCTCTTTGGTGGCATACACCCCTATTTTTCAACAAAATATACCACAAAACTGATAGTGTAAATAAAGGAAAGGATCTACCATCTGTTTCCTTGCTTTAAATAGCAGTGGATGGTGGTGTTTCATAATAAAGTCAAAGATTTTTTCTGACAAAAAGAGGAAGGTAAAAAAAAGAATAAATAAAAGGGGGGAAAAGAGGCCTCAAGTAAGTAACCTCCCTTGACAGAGAAAGAACAGACTGACACAGAGAAAGAATGAAAAAAGAAACCCAAAACCCCAAAATACCTGACATTGTGTTTTTCTTAGTCATTCTCCTT
Source organism: Eurypyga helias (assembly GCF_000690775.1). Taxonomy (NCBI): domain Eukaryota; kingdom Metazoa; phylum Chordata; class Aves; order Eurypygiformes; family Eurypygidae; genus Eurypyga; species Eurypyga helias. The sequence continues at coordinate 37,846 of NW_010223565.1, read as the reverse complement.
ACTTATATCTGTTTTTTGAAAGATTGTTTTAAATACCTACCTCAGTTAATCTCAGATATATTAACACACGAAGATTCATTCATCCCACTTATTATCCATTCATCTATTCTAAATTTTCATCTCCCTATAATATTTTCCAAAAGATGCAGAGTAAATGGGTTCTTGGTAATAGGATCTAATAAAATAGTGTATACAAGAATATTGTGAAAAGATTATTTTTCAATGAAATTATCTTTCCATTAGAAGTATATCTGTTGAATATTTTTCACCTTGGCTTTAATGTGCCCCATTTATTTATTTAATGAAGATATGGATGACAATGCATTCATTCTAAATTTTAGTTTTCATAATGGAGTGGCCTTTTCAGACCTCAGCAGAACCCATAATTTCCTGTTCTGAGGGCTGTATAAACATACAAAAAGTAGATTGCTCTTGCTCTGATTAATTTATATGTTAACAGATAAGCCAGACGTAGGATACACCTACATGGGCTCTTGCCCTCTGAGCAGACATGAGCTCATTCTATTTGCATCCAAAGCAGATGGAAATTTTTCCTGCCTCTGCTTCACATTAAGTAGAAGCCTTGTGAATACAAATAACTGTGTTTAATCCAAGCTACTGAGTGCTGATGAGAGATGTTATATCTTAACTTGTGCTTAGGGTTTCCTACAGCATCTGCTCAGGAGTATAGATAAAATGAGCTCTAGTCTTTCTGAAAAATATTATATAGATATTGCCAAAGAATAGAAAATGGCAATATAGAAGAAAGCAATGTGATTTTTGGAGATGTCTGGATGAGCAAGACAAAGGACAAGAGTAATAATTTCTTGAAGAAGGACTGGGTAATTGCAAATTCAAGTACAATGCCCAGTCTAAGGCAGAATCAGTGTGACTGAGTCTACGAGAGTTAATCATGACTGAGAGTCATTTAACTCTTGCAGTGAGCCTTTAACTGTCAAATAATTACCTTTATTAACTCAGCTACTCATTTGTATTCCCTCTGGAGTGGATGGAGAAAATCAGACACTCCCAGACAAGTTACCCGTCTAATCACGTCAGACACTTAAATTATGATGGACTGAATCATCTGCGGGAAATGCTTTTCTCTCCCCACCAACTACGATAAATAAAAAAATAAATTAATTAAAAGGACTGAACTTCTCATTTTTAGGTTACAGAATTGTTTCACCTTGATTCTGAAATGTTTGATGCATCCTTGAATTTGCAGTCTCTGTTCTTTCCTGCAACTGATCACTGACCTGCTACACGACATTAATTTTATTCTCCTTCAATAACCTTATTTTCTGGATTTTTTTCCTATTTTCTGCTGCTGTGCTCTGTAGATTCCCAGTCAACAACACCATCCCTAAGGAAGAAAAAAAAAAAAAGTAAAATAAGAATGGTAAGAAAAATACAAGTGATTACAATACATTTTACACTCGCCGTCACTTCAAGCTGAAATTATCCTGTTCACTGAGGCACAGGTGGTGATTTTCCTAACTTGATTTGGTCATTAAAACTCCTCTAGCTGCTTCAATACTTTCTCCCCGAGGCCCCTATCAGCAGTCTCCTCTCCAGTGATTAGAACAGAGCTGATTGGCCTTCTGAACTTATTACAACCCCTTTTCTAATGATCTCATAATGACTGCAAACCTGAGTCCAGCAACCTGACAGATAATGATGTCAATTATGCAAAACAGAAATGAAGGCTTTGAATCTAATATACTGTATTTGGAACTGGGGAGTGGGGAAGGAGGGGTTGGCTTATTTATAGTTTCACTGACTGTGTCATATTTCAAAATGCCAGTAAAAATTAATAAAGGGAAGGTTGGGGAACACACAAAGTGATGCTGGTTACAGGGCTCTTGATGATTTTTAAATATGGTTAGATATTTTCCCTCCTTCCCTAAAAGGCTTCTGGTGGTTTTGGCTCTTTTGTTACTTCAGTAAAATTATACAATTTTAGTCCCCCTTTTTTTTTTTTCTAATGGAATTCTTACAGGAAATCTTAAGGCTTATAAGAACATCAACAGTCAGTGTCAGTGAATTTGCTTTTAATTACCATGTAGAAGTAAAATCATTTTGCAATCATTTAATTATGAAGACCTTTTTAAGAAAAAAAATAATAGCAATAATGGTAATAATAATGCTAATACAAATGCTGCCACTACCAATATTTTTATTAATATATTTTGGTCTAATGACATGGGAAAGTTCCAAATTCCTCTTGGTTGTGATGAGCAACGTCAGTACCGTGGCAAGTTACTTTATCTTATCATTAATTATAGACTAAAATCTGAGCCAGAATTTAAGGCAGAACTAAGAGAGATTTCATAGAATCGTAGAATCATAGAATGGTTTGGGTTGGAAGGGACCTTAAAGATCATTTAGTTCCAACTCCCTTGTCATGGGCAGGGACACCTTGCACTAGACCAGGTTGCTCAAAGCCTCATCCAGCCTGGCCTTGAACACTTCCAGGGATGGGGCATCCACAACATCTCTGGGCAACCTGTTCCAGGGCCTCACTACCTTCTCCGCGAAGAACTTCTTTTGATATCTAATCTAAACCTCCCCGTTTTCAATTTGTACCCGTTACCCCTTGTCCTGTCACTACAGGCCCTTGCAAAAAGTCCCCTCCCAGCTTCCTTGCAGCCCCCTTCAAGTACTGGAAGGCTGAAATAAGGTCTCCCCGGAGCCTTCTCTTCTCCAGGCTGAACAAGCCCAACTCTCTCAGCCTTTCATCACAGCAGAGGTGCTCCAGCCCTCTGATCATCTTCGTGGCCTCCTCTGGACTTGCTCCAACCGGTCTGTATCCTTCTGATGTTGTGGGTTCCACAGCTGGACGCAGCACTCCAGGTGGGGTCTCACCAGAGCAGAGTAGAGGGGCAGAATCACCTCCCTCACCCTGCTGGCCACACTTCTCTGGATACAGCCCAGGATACGGTTGGCTTTCTGGGCTGCCAGCGGACACCGCCGGGCCATGTTCAGCTTTTCATCTACCAGTCCTTCTCCTCAAAGCTGTTCTCAACCGATTAAATATGAAATAAAAGGAAACCTGAGCCCTGCACAAGGAAATTGAAGATATTAAGATGCAAAATATCAATAATATGAAGAGGACAGCTGTGTGATGGGAATAATGACATTATGGAAGGGGGAATATACTTTGGAGAAGTGTTTCAGTATAAGGCTGGATCTGGGAAATGTGGATGTTACACCTGTTTATTCCTAACTGAGTATGACCAGAAGGCAACAATTTTTCAAATTGACATGCTACATTGCTCTTTCTAAAAAGCAGTGATAATACTGCAGCCAGTTCCAGGAGTGGGAATAAAATAAATAAATTTGCACCTTTAATCAGTGCAAATAGATGCATAATATTCTCCAGGTCTGATCCAGTACATAATGCAATTGACAGAAGAGCTCCTACTGATTTCCATATTGTTAGACCAAACCTCAGGTCTGAGACATGTACCCCAAATATGATTCAAACTCTGTTAGCTTTCTCAAATTTTGAAAATATAAATGCACAGATTTTAAAAATAAGATACTTTTCACAGGGCTTTAGGATCCAATAATTTATAGTGAATCATCAGTACGCTTTATATAATTTATTGCAACACATGTTTGCAGATGAATATTTAAAAGGCTTTATTTATAGTAACATAGGAAATGTACTTGTAATGATCTCAGTATTTTCCAGTAGAGAGAGATGGTGAGAAATCCTACACAGGGGTAAACTCAGAAATCAGAATTGAAAAAAAAAATGTTATTGAACCATCCAACTGTAATATCATCTCACCATAAATGTCACATTTCTCTTTACAGTGGTGATATTGTGTCATCCAGGTTTTAGCACGAAGGGTGACAGTTTCTGTCACTGGTACACACCACTCATAAAATGTTAGCTTCACTGGAGAGTAGTCCCTCTTTACTGTGGCTGATCACATTTCTCCTCCATGCCAGCCCCATCTTCTGATGCTGAGAAGAATGTTCAAGTCAGGTGGCTTCTTAGGGAGATTAGCAGAATATTAAAAATATCCAAAGCCAGAGGGAAACTGGAATTAAACTTAAATTGAAATTCATAATTTCTCTTTCTGTATCTTGCCTAGAGATTAACGAGTGTTGTAGATCTTAAGCCCATTTCACTGAATTTAGGGATTTTTACATATGTTACCCACAAGTTGTCCATTAATAAAACACACAAACAAACAAACAGACAAATAAAAATTAATTAATTCTTCTACTACACAGGCTGTATATAGAGGAAGTTAATAAGATGTTTTTATCTAAAAATATTTTCCTTCCTATTAAATCTCTTTAGACTAAGCATAGTCTTATTCCTTACTATATCTCTGTTTTTATCCCATCCTCTATACAGTGATGCCTTCACCAAGACCTGAATATTTGCAGAATCTTGTGATCAAGAAAGAGGATTTACCAGTTACTTGTAGTAGAAAAGGGACAGATAACAATTATTGAATAAGTTATTTTCAGGGAGGAATAGTTCCAGTGGAATTAACTGAATGGGAGGTTGTAGATTTTCTGTGTAGCTTTTTTTGTTAGTAATTTTTTCCAGGTCCAAAGCAATTTCATTTTTACTTTATTTTTTTTTTTTTGTATGGTTGATTTTGTTTTTAATACTTGGAATTGGAGATACGTTTCAAGCCCTATTCTGAGTCAGAAATAACTAACTTACTGCTCATATTTTTGTGCCTGAAGCCCATCAGAGTGTTATTGAATGCTCTGCTCTCTTGTAGCACATGTTCGTGTCTAATATACTCTTTTCTACCACTTCTTAGTGTTTCACTACAATAAGCACACTAACTCAAAAGGTTTTTGCTTGGGCTGCAGGATTGTTTGAAGGTTTTTACAATATCATTAATTTCTGTAAGACAAACTACTATTTAGTGGAGAGATTCCGCTTTAAAATACTTTATTTTGAACACTCCAACGCAATGACAAGGTATGGCACATGCAGTAAGTGTAGCACTCATAACACACAGATATTTAATTTCCATTTTACATTTAATTGATTGTTTAATATTAGCAATTGTTGCTGAAGGGTGTGTTGAAAGTAGAATTGACATTGAGGGAAATAAGTGCAACAAAAGATACATCTGTAATACCCATGCTTTTATTTTCTCTACATGCAGTTACATCTTGTGTGATGGACAGGAGAATTACTCTTTCTATCCAGAGAAAAAGCTATATAGCAATAATTATTAAAGAGCAACAGGGGAAATAGATATCACATGCTGAATGTGTTCAGCATTTTTATATTGTTGGGAAAGAAAAGCAAAATCTTAGGTACCAGGTGTAACTAATGCTCCAGTTCAGTTGCTCTGCCCACTTTGCTTAATATTTTATTTCCAGATGTAATAGCTTTTTTCCTTTTTAAAATTACAAAAAGTTATTAGTTTTCCTATAAGATATAAATTCCATCTGGTTTAGGAACAGGTTTATACATCTCTGAGAATATGACTAACCCAGACATTGGCTTTCTCACAGCTTAAAAAAATAGTCGATTATTATTTATTACTGTCTATATGTCAAATAGTACAAGTCCAGGACTTTTAAAGTAAAAGCCTACTATGTGTGGCACTTCAGAAATACACATCAAAACAAATATAACCCTGAAGAGTTTTCAATGCAAAGATAAAATATGACACAACAGGCAAATATGACAGACAGATGGTGGGAACACAAGGTACCAAGACCACGATGATTACTGGTGTCATAAGCAGCAGTCGTGACCCACCAGCTGCCTACCTGCTGTCAGAAATTTCATAGATATCCTGACAGAGATCAGAAGAAGAAAAATAGTGAGGTGACTGTTGGCTAGGAGTATGACAAAAGGACTTCAGTGGGAGTTTTGGGTTGTTATTATATCTCATGGCTTGGCAAACCCCTTGGGGATGGTGGTAAGTAGGATTGTGCATTAACCTTTCCTAAGACCATACTTGATCTGACTGACTTTTCATGGTTTTGTTTTTCATGTCTTTAAATAACAAGACAGCATTATTCGTAAGGGACATGGCTATTATAAATCTACCTTGCTGAAATTTCTTATTTGGCAATCATAAAAAGCCTTTTGGGGCATGAGAAATTGGAGACCTGTTGTTCTATCATGTCATGGTCTTTCTTATCCCCCCACACATGACAAATCCAGGCCTGACCCTGGGTAAGAAATATCATCTGAGTGTTCATAGATGTCACTACACTTCAGGGCATGTCTGTTTGTACAGCTGCTTACGCATTGTCAGTGTAACCCTGATCCTGCTGGGCAATCTTAGTGACACTCCAGCATTCCAGTTCATCATGCAGTCCTCCAGGTTGTCCTTTGAGACTTGAAGAATTTGTGTGTGATTTAAAACAATTTGTGGCTGAGACTGTCTCCTTCCATTTGTCAGTGATGACAATGAATTTCTTTCCCACATGCTTGCCAGCAGTTAATTATTCCCTCGCTCCTCCAGTCAACAGTAAGCAATGATATCTTAAGCCACAAATAACAAGTTTATTAATACAAAAGGGAAGCTGGTGACCACAACATGTTCTTGTGCGGCTTTGACTAGTGGGATGGTAACTTTTTTGAGACAAACTGCCCTCTAAGGGCTGGTCTTCATGACAGTTAATTAGTTATTGTTGCAATGGAAGTGAAAAAATGAAGCAGAACATGCACATAAAAACTCCCAGTGTCTGGTCATACAGCTCCCTCACATAACCTGAAGTTATCAAGGAAACTGTCACTTGAAAAACCCTCCTGTTGGGAAATGTGCTTGCGGTATAGGACAAATATTTGGGAAACATATTTTCAGAAAAATGAAAAAAAAACCTGAAAAAGGACCTGAAGAATCTTATCCTGCCACCACTCTTTTCTAAGCTCAAAGGCCAAGTTGTCTAGTAGATTTACTATGGAAAGCATTTGGTTGTTTTCTGAAGGATAAGTGCCTTATTATTATTTCTTATCTGAAATAGTGGGGAAAAAAAGGGTCACTCCTTAATTGTCACTAAATAAAAACTGTCATTGGCTCAAGACTTCCTTGATCCACAATAAATGAGTGAAGGGATGGAGAAAATACTGGGGAAAGTACCGTTATAATGAATTAAAACCAAAAAATATTTTGGAGGGATCACTGGAGGTCTTTTGATCCAACTTCCTGCTTTAGGTGTGACTACTGTCTTCATTGGGTTGGCTTGCACCCTTGACAGTTGGAGGAAAGGTGTTTTTAAACTTGTTCTATTTCTCATTATCATACTCTGGGTTTGATTGGCAAAAAATTAAATTAATCTTCTTAACTGGTCAGTAGTTTCCCTGTCCTTATCTCAATCCATGATCTTGTGTTTGTATTTCCTCTTCCTGTCCTGTTGATGGAAGTGTTAGAGCATCTCAGCAAATACCTGGTGACCAAGCAAGGTTAACCCACTACAGAACTTAAGTGCAGATCACTACTCTTTGTGCTGTTCAAAATTAGCCAGTAATCTGAACTCTCCAATAAAGTGTTTTTTTTCATCACTTTATCCTTCATTTTTGCAAAAGACTAAATTCTTCAAAGGAAAACCTAAATTGTTGCAATAATACAGTTAAAAAAGAAAACAGAGCCACACATAGCAATAATAAGTCAATATTTCCTATGATGTGCATATTTGGCAGTGGGACTGGGATAAATGGATCCTTTAGTTAAAATAATACATGGTTTGCTGCATCTGTGAATTAGCCACATAAAGATAACTGAGGCAGGTAAACACTGAATAAAAGTGGATGATGTACATTGTAGAACCAACTGCATCTGTTAGCAAATAGTCTTTATATTAGGGTGCCCTAAGCACTGATGCCAAGCTAGCACTTGAAATAAATGGCTGCAGATCCTAATTCGCTAAGTGGCATAGATATGCTGGAAGCAATGGAAATATGTTGATTTGAGCTACTTAACAAAGACTAACCAATGCTTTAAAACAGAACGTTATTCTGTAAATGCCGAACATCTGTCTTCTCCCTATGACGGCCACAACTGAGATGAGATTTTCTTAATCTGATTTGCAGGATGTATTTAAATTGGGAAATTAGACCTTCTATCTTCTCCACATGTACCTAAATCTCAAACTTTGGAATCTACAGCTTTTTGGATAGTTAAGGCCATGATACACTCCGGGTCACGGTCTGAGCCACGATCTCAACACAAAGCTTTGTCCAAATTAAAGCAATTTTGGGGGAATGTCTTTGCAATTTTAAATCAGATATCCTAAATGAAACACCTCTTAGGTGACAGCATTGCCCAACACCCTCAGAAAAGGTTCAGTTTGTTATTAACAGCATTTTTTCATTCACAGTTTCACTCTGAGTCACAATGTGGCCATTGCTGTTACAACCTTGGTGTCACAGATAGCATCTTTTTTTTTTTTTTTTTTATAAAGCACACATTACCTACAGCAATTTTAGTGCCTAAATAGAACTGACTTGTATTGCTAAGGTAGGGCACAAAGTCCTAGAGAATGAATAGCTGGAAAGAATTAAATGTTGCTTCAAATTAAAAAATGAAAAAAATAGTTTTATATGCTCCCTAGAGAAGTCCTGATACGAGCATACACATACTCTCACTTTTAGATTAACCCCACTGCAAGGTTGTGAGAAACCTAGTGACAATTTCTTGATCATCTCAGTATCCTAAGAGACTATGGTTAGGTCCTCTGAAGGTGTCCCTTTTTCAGGCTGAACATGCTCCAGCCCCTCAACCTCTCCTCACTGGTCAATTGTTCTAACCCTGACCATCTCATTGCTCCCCACTGAACTTTTTCCAGTTTGTAGATGACTTTCTTGCAAGAGAGGAGACAAAACTGGACAGAGTGTTCTAGATGCAGTCTAAAATGTGGACTGATACCATGCATTTTATCCATGAAAAACATGATCTCAGCCTAAAATTCATCAATAGAGAGTAAGTTTGGGCTGCCTTGCTAGCTCACTGGGAAATTATAAAAACTGGCAAATAACAGATCACCTGTATCAGATACCTCCATTGAAGACCTCTCTCCACCGACTCTAGGGAGCAGTAGAGACTGTAAAGTTGGATGTCTTAGTTTACTATGGATAGTAAAATATTCAGTGGTTGAAGACCAGGAAGATAAATACCATACCTGTAGATTGTTCTGTAATGTCCACTCAAAATTGATTCTTCAAGTACAAAGTTGAGGCAGCATCTGAAGGCTCATAATGGCACATTTTGTTCTTGGTCCATTCTTTGTGAGAATAACTAGAGGACATTAGTTCGCAAGACTGTCATGAAACTTTCTCTAAGATGAAGTTGACTTGGAAACAAAAAGGGTATTTTCTCTATTTTCACTAACAAAGGGTGACTTTGACTTTCAATTTATGATTCACAAAGGACTTTGTGTCTCAAATGATATGGAAGTATGGAAGGAAAACCCAAATTAACAAAATATCATTTATAATTTATGAAATATTTTTCATATCTGAGACTACAAATCACCTTAATAAAACACAGAAGTAAAAAGAGAATAAGAATATGAAAGCTAGGATTTAATGAGGTAAAGAGATTTTGCAGAAAGTGAACATCATATACAGCTGACCTGGAGATGTGGAGTATCCCAGTCTAAATCCCTCACACTATCTCTTGCCAACACACTTCTTTTTTTCTTCCATTCTGTGTCTTTTACTTTCTGTCTCTTGTCCAAGAATGCATATTCATCCACCTCCCCAATATGGTCAACAGCAGTTCATAAGGCTCAAAGGTCAGTCAGCCCTTAAAACATCATACACTTTTCTGTAATTACAAGGTTCCATGAACCACCTGGGGACCATTTAGCATAGCTTCATGGACCACTGACACCACTTGGATTACAGTTAAGGAATCAGTAGCCTATGTCATTGCATCTTCAATTACATCTGCCCCCAATTCAGCAGATATTTCAAAATAGGTTTAATTTGTTAACAATTTTTTTTACTTCAGTGGGTTTTAAGATTGGTTTTAAGGTGGAGTGATTTGCTTAATAATGGTCCTTGTCTTCTGTTGTGATTTGGATTTTTTTAAGATTGACTGTATTTTTCATTTCACTTGAATTTTATTGTTGTTGAAAATAATATCTTCTTGCCTTTGAACTTAGAAGATGTAAAGAATAAATTGGTACATAGAAAACTATTAAAGACTTAATTGTCCAGCCAACAGGAGAAAAATTTTCAAACTTGTGATATAAATAATACAGGAACTTGTCTTATTAAAAACTGTGACAAAATTGACTACAATTAAACATACTGACAAACTCTAAATTTTCATTAATTTTATGGAACAAAGGACCTAAAACTCTCTTAAATACACTCCTGATCATCTGTTTCTTGTTTAAAAATAGGACACAGTTTCTCATGTAACTTAGGTATGTTTTGGAAATACAAATTCATATATTTTTCAAAATACTATGACCTATAAACTCTATTCAGGAGACTTCTCATCTTCTACATCTACACAAGTCTTTTCTATCCTCATATCTCACTCATCTGCTTTTTACTCAAACCTCCATTCTTCCCAGTCTTGTTTAATCTTTACTATTTTTTTTCTCCAAGCCAGATAAAAACCCCACCCAACAATACTTGGAGTTCTAGCTGAATGCTTCAGCTCCTGAAGACGGATTTGTTCATTCTCAAGACAATCAAACTCACTCATCTCTAAAAATTAGTCTGAAGTAGCAAGGGTGTTAATTATTTTCGATGTTTGTTGGAGGCTATTCAGAAGTTAATAAATGAACTTGATCATGTTTCCTGGAAATGCTACAGTGCTCATTAACTGCTTGTTAAAATAAGGAACATACACAAACCATTTCCATATAATTAATCTCTTCTATTCCTCATTTCTTCCTTATTTATTGACTAAAATATGCTTTCTGAAAGCAGGACTTATGCCCCGGAACAGTAATAGTACAATATTTAGAACTCTGCTAAGAAATTTGCCTGTAGAAATGTAATATGTATATCTGTCTATTTGACATATTGGAGTGAGACATTTGGAGAACACAGGATTAATCATGTTTCATTCTGAAGAAGTGTTTGTGTGTTGGTATACTTCAGTCTACCAATACAGCAGCCAAACAGTATTGGATAAAGTCATATCTCCACCTACACAAAGCACCTTCACTGGAACTGCACTCCAGCATCTAACCATATTTAGCCTGAAGTTCAGCCAAGCAAAGACCAGCAGATCTGTCTCAGCTGTACTTCTAACTCAGAAAGATAACTCTGTTCCCACAAAGACCCGATATAGTAGAATAAAGAATTTTAATTCCTCTTTGAAATAAATCAGAACTTTGGGGTTTACCTAACTCTGGTTTAGTTTTTGGGAAAGGTTTTCTTCTAGCCATAAAATCATGGCATGGGTTGGTTTCCAGTCTTGCCATGTTCTTACCCAAGTTGTCAGAATAAAGCAGCACCAGAATACTTAGTGGAAAGCTTTGATACCAGCTAATAGCAGCCTGGTTATGGCCTAGTGCTTCACTCTGATATATTGAGAGGTCTTAGATCCTCTGTCAAGCTTCATTTACAGTGAAAATGAGGCAATGACTCTTGTCTATTTTCCTTCTCAGATTATCACACCAGCCATCTCCTGACCATGTTTCCAATCCCTAGGGAAGGGCACAATTATGCTGATAATGACTTTCTTGATTCAGTCTGACATGTAATTTCTCTTCTCCAAATCCAACAGGTCTTTTTTTTAAACACACTTCTTCCAAAACATGCTTAAATATTCGTTCTGCACAGAGACAGGCATTACCTAACTGATCCTGGATTACATGAATACTCCATTTAACCAATTAAAAACCAAAAAGCCAACATGATCCTCTGTAACATAGTAGCATAAATTTATAATTTCATTGTGCTGTCCCTTCTTATTTCCATATCCTTGCCGTTGTTTGGAAATTTTCTGTTTTAAACAGAAGCTCCTCATGGCAAGGGTGACTCACTTCCTACAAGTCTGTAAAGCACCTAGACAGCTGGAGTGATTAAAATAATAGCTAAGTAATAACAACTAATGAGCACTGCTCGTGTGGGAGTTTTATTATTGTTCAAGCCTTAATAAATAAAAACAGTTGAAGACTGTTCCACAGAAATTATTTTTGATAGAAAATTGTTTCTTTGAAACAAAGGATATTTGCATGAAATGGGTATGCTTTCTTTGGGGGAGGAAAAAACCCACAAGCAGAACCTGTTTAGTTCCTGAAGAACTGAAGCCTAAAAAGCTCTCTCTGAGATAATGACATTTTCAATGAAAAGGAATTATACACGCACACAGATACATATGTACCTGCACATGCACAGATTTTATATATTTATTTGTTTATTATTCATGCATTCTGGGTTTTTTGGGGGGTAGGAAGGAAAGTGAATAAAATTTAGGAGGCTTAGTCATCTTTGATTTTAAACCGAACAGTTTTGTACAGAAAAATGTAATGTTCTATTCAGCTGAGATATGAAATGCTATTGGATTGCTTTGTGTACTATAGTCAATAAAATATGTATATATATGTATACCCGTGTGTATACATATGTACATCCCTAAGATATAGTGGAACTAAATTTGGTTAGTTTTCCTCTAATACAGTTTTTAAGTCAGACATGCACAGATAAGATACCAACTCTTATGTCCAATACCCATTCTGCCATAACAATTTGAAATCTTAATTATACTGGATGGGGGAGGAGAGAGTTTTTGCATTTGTAACAGTTGGATATTTCCCTGTAGCTTGTTCAAAAGTAATGGTGCTAGCCAACACTGTTAGTTTTGAACTGAATAAACTGTCATCCTGTAAGCACAACTTAATTCTAAAGCCCCAAATGAAGACTCGGCCAGCACCACAGAGATTTCACTTAATTTTTGAGCTGAAACCATGCAAAAATATCCGTGAGTATAAATTCACCTTTGCATTCATTTAAAACGTGCACCATGTTTCATTATGAGTCTGCAAAGATCCATTCATACCCAAGGTGAACCTACATTTAATTGTTTTTGTCAATTGAAATAGATATTTGCCAATAAAGGGTTGTTTTAACTGTAGGAAGATATACATGGTCCCAAACCTATCCATTCCTCTTTTTATTTTATTTGAAATTACTGGAACACATACACCTGAACAGTGCACATTTCTATTTTTTCCTCTTCCTGCTTTTCTGCTCTGAACAAGCAGCTGTGTTGGGGGAGATTTCTGTCTGTCTAATCTAAGTTGTTTATGAAGCACATATCAAAATTTAATTTCTACCTCTGTACTTTATAGAATACCTATTTTATGGAGGTGACAGCTTATTTCAATACCTAATGGTATTACTGGGGATACTGAGAGCTTTGAAGACCAGACCCAGAAAGACAGACTCGGTTTGTAACCAACAGTTTTGCGCACAGTTCAGACCATTTAGCCACCCAGGATGAGAAGGGTCATGTAGTAAGGCCAAGAATAATTTCTTGCAGAGGCCCAAGATTAAAATTTTGATTTATGAAATACGCCTTTTCTTCAGTTACTCCTACAGGACTGCTAGCTATTGTAAATGTGCCTTTCTGGATTAGGCTATAATAATTAAAATGATGTCTTCCACTGAAAGTAAGTGTTTAAAACTGAGTATGAAATTATGTGCTTAAAATTTTCAGCATGAAAATTCAATGATAATCACACTTTACAGCATAAAACTATAGGGCCCGATTAAGTCTGACATTAGCAAGAACTCTAACAAGACATTACCAAGAAAAATTGCACACTCAAAACAGACGATTCAGCTCTTACCACATTAAAGGATGAATAAACTTCTAATATCTCTACTGCAAGACATAGCAAAAACAGAAAAGCATCTCTCCTCTGAAACGTTTTAAGAGAAAACCTAAGCAGGGAAAAAAGAGAATAAATGTAGTTTAAGAAGAAGAAAAGCAAGAATAGCCAGAGCCTGACCTACATTTGAAAAATAAAAGAACTTCATAGTGCTTGCTGCAGCCCTAAGAATGCAATTTCAAGTCTTTTCCATGCCTTCCTATGAAATGGTGATGATCCACTCTGAATCAGTGCAGCAGCTGTTGAAATGATCTATAAGAATTATCAGTAATAAGTCTCATAGGAGGTTGAAAATGTGCACTGTGAGCAGCTGAATCCTTCTCATCTCCTGCTGGAAAGCAGTTCCTTCTTACTCTGATCCATATGCGAGAAGTACAGAGGGCAATGGAGTTGCCTTGTTATTTTGCTATTCTGTGAGCAACATTATTTTATAATGAACCTCAATCAGACTTCATGATTTTTGCAAGTCTATTAGTCAGAGAACCTGCTTCATCTTGCCCCTTGTAATGGGATTTGTAAAGCAATTATATATCCCCGTCTCAGTTGATGTGCCTCGGACTAAAAACTTACACATGACTGCATTAGTTTATCACAGTAGCACATACACTTTATAACACACCTCTGCTACCTGTCACAACAGTCAAAGAAATTAAAGAAAAAAAGGGAACTGGGAACTTTGTAACTGTTGTTGCTGTAGCTATCTTCCCAGTCAGTCCCAATTCATTTCCTTTAAGGCTGACAGTAGCCTGTGTTTTCATCCACAGATCTCCAAGTGTATTTGAAAGGTTGGGAAGGTGTTGATTCTTCTTTACAGGATAACTGAGGAGAAATAAATTATTTTCTACACAAAAGAATTCTGTGTTCTTGTAGACAAGCATCAGGGACAACTCAGTGCACAATAATGGACCACACTTACAGTATGGTGGAGATATGGAGCAAGGAACATCTTTAGGGTCAGGATTTCAGCCCAAGTATCTTTACATACTAAAAAAGTCAAGAAAGACATCTTTGTTAAGTAGTTATTAGGTTGAGACTCTTGGCAGTTTAAAATGGAAGTGGAATGGGTGCTGACTAAACTGATGATGGGTTGAATGAGTGTACATGGAAATAGACATATGGGATGAAAGCGTAGTTTAAAGACTTCTCAATAATCCATTTTTCTTTCAGTCATAAAAGAAAAGGTGGTTTGTCAAAAAACGAAATTCATCTTAGGCTTTTATCCAGTTCAGTGTCATATCTGCAGAGCAGGTTGCTGAGGTCCAGAGTGATCAGAGAACAAAGAGGGGAAGATGTCCATGAAGGATCGACAGAGCAGGGATGTTGAGTCCAAGCTGGTAACCTCTGAAGTAGGAAATAGCCAAGCTGGGTAGAACCTTGATACTGAATTTATTATACCCAGAGACTCTAAATATCTAATCAGGAATATAATGCTTTTTCAAATTATGGGTGGTTATTTTTTTGGGTTTGTGGTTTGTTTTTTTTTTTTTCTTCTCTTGCTGTTTGGTTAGGTTGGTTTTTTTTATTATTTTTTGAGGGTGGTGGGGAGGATGGGAATAGCTGTGCTTTTATAAAGTATAAAATTCAGATGTGACTATTTCCCAGCCTATGTATTTTCCTCAGTATTTTGTTCTACACACTACACACTCTCCGTTGAACTCTATATGCTACAGTACATCTGTTCTCCATGGTTATTTTCACTGCAAGCTGGCAGGATTTGTTTCTCTTCCAACAAGCCAAGTTAAAAAATAAAGAATCCTGCATTGTGTATAAAATGCCTTCCCATGAGATCAACACTCTCCTAATGAAGTAAGTTGTTTTATTTTTTTCCTACATCAGATCATTTACTCTGAGATTATATTAATTTACAACTGGAATCACAATTGACACCTGGCAGTGCACTAAACAATATGGGGCTTCAAATCTACATCATTAGTTGCTCATGCTTTGCTGAATCTTTGCTCATTAAACTCCAAATCCTGTCTCCAGTGGAGTCTCAGCAGCTTGTTGGTCACTGGGGAGTTTCTTCTGAAATAAAGAGGTAGGGACATTCCACAAATGACATGAAAATTGAGGGTTGAGCAGCTGTCTAGATGCCTATGCCTCTAGCTTCATCTATTCTGGCAGAAAAAGCTGTATGATATGCATGATAGTGGTTCCATCATTTATACTTTCCCCTTCCCTTTCTTGCACTAAATCCCTGATGTATGTTGGCAGACTCTGGCTTTAAAGATGAGTTGGAAATACCCATTATAAACATATCCTCCTCCAATCAGTAGAGATATGTTAGCTATGGTGCAGGAATAGCTATCACTTCCCACAGAGATAAGGACCAAAGGGAGATACTTCCAAAGCTCTAAACCCAAGTAATTTGATGGTGAGCCATAGAAATACAGTTCTGGAGTCAGGCAGCTGCAGAAATTTTCTTTCCTGCCTTACAAATTAGGTGTGGACATAATATGTCTATGACTCAGATCTCAACCTTGTGTCCCAAATGAGTGGTTAGGCCACTTTAAAAAATCACCCTCAAAGATAAGAGAAAAAAAAAAAGTTATTCCAATATGAGTTTGTAAAAAAAAAAAACAACTCAACAGAATTCAATTGAAATGTTCACTCTATTATTTATTCAACATGGAAAAAGTATACAGGGAAGTAAAGGGAAATCACATTAGAATTTGGTTAGAATGATTTACACATGGATCAGGGGAAATTATTTACATGGAGTCAGGGAAATTGAGTCAGAATTAGGTTGGTGTTATTTATATAGGGCTTAAGCAAACAAGATGAGGGAAACCCTCCTGTTGATTCATAAGTTCAGAGTGGACTCCCTTGCTTTCTAAACTCCTTCTCAGAGAATAGTCTAGGTGTGGCTGAATCCAATCTAGCCTGGGTTTTAATCACAGTTTATGTCTAAGGGGACAAGGTGTAGGGATCTCAGTGTGGTGATTTAACATATGATTTTGTGTTTTGTATAACTTTAGAATAGCAGCAATTTAAGGTGAAATTTCAAGAATTTAAAATTCATTAACATTATTAAATAAATCACAAGTTTAGATAATTGCTTAATTATCGATGAATTAACAAAACAACTTAGTTTAAGACTTAACAAGTCCTTAAAATCAAATTGCATAGACACACGGAGATATATATATAAAGATACACCTGCTAAAATTTCTCCTTGAGTTCAATGAAAATATTCAAGTCAAAAGCCTTTGCATCATTGGGGGTTTCAGCCCAGGTCCCATCATCGATCTTTGGCAATGGTTCTCTGATTTCTCAAACTTGAGAACTGGCAAGCTCTGGGAGGTCTCCCACTCTGAGACAGATATTGATTGCAGCTCACTGTGGTCCAGGAGAGCTCAAAGGACTTCACTTAGGACAGTTGTTTATATGGTCACAAGGTGATTGACTTCAGGTATCAGTAAATTTCCATCCTGGTAACAACCTGGGTTGGTAATTACTGGAATTCTCAAATTACCAGTAATCATTGGTACTGACCTTCCCAAGTTACAATAGGTTGCAGGGCTGTCAGGGGATGATTAGTTACCCTCACTCTTGTTCCAGATCACTGAGTTACTGGTACAGTCAGTGCCGTTCCCCAACTTAGCTACGTAAGAGTGTTTCCTATGATTAAGGAATGCTTAACTGCCAAATTCATTGCGTAAAGGCCAAGTTTTGATGGGAATTCCTAAGACTGTGGAGCAGTCCAGGAACTTGTCGGGAGGAAAAAGATTTTTGTTTTTGCTTACCTCTTACTTTTGCCTTTTCTGTCTTACTAATTGGTAACTGTAGGACCTATTCTGGAACTTCATGTTTCTGTCCATGGTAAATCAACTGAGTGTAACCATTTAAAATTTATATCAAAAACAAAGTCTCTGGTGACTATAGGGTATGGGCAGTATGAAACTACTTTAGCAACTAGAGTTGCACTGTGTGTTCTCATCTCCTAAATGATAATGTTCTTCCCAGAAGAACTTTCTGCACATAAAATATGTGTCAGAAACATATAGAAAAATTCAGTGCAGGCCAAAAGACACTTCATTTCTCATAATTTGTCTGAACCACCAAAACGGGAAAAAAAACCCTCACACCGGATATGTGAAGATCATTCAAGAAAACATTCATGAGGAAAGAGGAGTGTAGTTCACTAAAGCATTTATCTATTTCCTTTCTTTTTCCGGCTTTGTAAACTGTTGCAGGTAACAGTTTCGCATTTGAAAAGGAGTGGCTTGTAAGGAAGATGCTTTAGTTGAAGGCAAAAACCCTTTTCAGGTTTTTTCACTTCCCATTTTCAGACTTCTTCAATTATTCAGTCCAATATTTTATCACTCTTTCTTGTCATGCTGCAGGAAACCTCTGTCATTCAAACTCCAGAAAATGTTTTAAGATCTTTAACAATAGAAAAGAAAATAATATGAAATAAAAATTAATTTTATGTTAAACTTATTGTAATTGCCTGACTATAACTCTGCCACTGATCCTTGTGGCTTGGGTCTGCTCACAGCCAAAAGTATTTCTTGTGACTTTTGTTATCTTTGCCTTGCCCGGTGTGCAGTTACACACTAGTCCTTTTGAAGCTCTGCCATGGACCTTGGTGTCAATATCAAATGAGTGACATTTTGTCATTTGTGTGCCAACATGACAGATACAATAACATACCTGCTTCTGCAGTCATTAGATCTAAAGGCTTCCTCAGCCTGTGAGTAGCTATTTTCCCTCAGCACATATACTTTATTCATACACCTCTTACTGTATCCAGTTCTTCAGGAACCCTCTTAACAATAAGCTTAGCCTCATCTCATACTTCTTCTTTAAGGGTACATCTTTTACTGCATTAATACCTCTCAGTATGCATTCATGTTCATCTTACCTTCCTTCAAATACAGTTTTAGTGTAGTTTTCATATTTCATTGTTTATTTATAATAGCAACCTACCAGCTGGGGTGAACTACTTGGACACCCTGCAAAATATTAACGTGTTTTTTGAGTTAGCTGACTCTCTAGGACCATTTTCTTTTTTATATTGGTTTCATCTGTTAACATCATAACATCTCATCATTGGAAAATAAGGATCTTCAATGGTGATAGCAAGAAGAAAGTAGAAATGGAAGTGTTTATTTTGTCCATGTAGCTTTCTGATGTTCTTGTTCCTTCTATTAAAAGCTCCTGAAGTCCCAAAACAAGGGCAAAGGCTCTGTGTGTTTGCTTTGTACAAACACAGAGATCCTTAACTGTTTTTCTGTTTGCATATGGTTTGTTGATTGCAGTATAGGGATGTTTGTGTTTGTTTTGTTTTTTTTTTTTTTTTTTTTTTACAGTTGGAAGAACTGAGACAGCTGAGGAATAAATAAAACAAGAGGAGTAAGTGACATACAAAGCTTTGCATTTCAAGCCAAATTTGGTCCTAAGGTTGCTAAGGCCCAAAGATCACATTTATGTCTTTACATAGGACCATGGAAATACAACAGGTGCTTTTGTCTTACTGTTTCTATTACATATCCTATCCATCGTGCAGTCAAAATGGATTTTTGCTTTCGAGAAATCTCAAAATATTTTACCACTCTTTACCTTGGTTTTGAATCTGGAAGAAATCCTTGGCTGTAAGGCAAAATATGTTCCCTTCTTTAAAATTTTACTTGATTGGCCCACTCTAACCCTCATATCACAGCATTCTTATAGATCAGGAATCAACAAATTACCTTAATCATGGAATTAAATTATCAGTATTTGACGCAGTCCCTACATAGTCAATGGGACATAAGTACACACTTGAAGTTAAGGACATACTCAAAAGCTTTGCTGAATCAGGGACACAGTTAATGATGTTATTTCACTCTCACTATTTAAAACCAACCCTTTTTCATAGATTGTATGATTAAACAGTACCAATATTCCTTTTTTATTAATGATGGGAAAACCAAGGGTAGTTACTTTTTTTTTTTTCCCCTGTACATTTTTTTTTACATGTAGAACACTCTCTTTGTAACTGAAGAGATGAATTACTATAGAGGCATTGATCCCACTTAATTTCCCTTCAGGTTCCACAGAACACTTTGTTCCTTAAACAAATATCTCTTGAGCTAAGAAATGAAACGTTCATTGATATTCTACTGTCATTTAGTCACTGTAGACCCTTGTCCTTGAGACATCCTTATGGATAATACATGGGTTATCATTTTAACATTTGAGCTACTTACCCCATAAAAGACTATCTGCTGCATCATCATGATCTAGGAACAGGAAATATTCTCACAGTTCATAAACAATTATCTGTGTCTCATACTAAACATGTGCCCAAGTATTATCACCTGAGTATTTGGATACATATTTTTTAAATTACTCTTTTGCGTTCTTTTCAGAAAGACAATCACCATACTTAAAATGCTTAATTAAAAAATAATAATGATGTAACCTTTCTGCCAGAACTTGACTGGCAACAAAACTAGGCTCTAATGTGTAGAAATCATTATTAACACACTCATTAGAGCTTCCACACAGAAACATGAGAAAACTAAAATAAGATTTCTGATGTTCAGTGACCCAGTTTTCTCAAGTCTCAAAGATTAATTAGTTTAAGAAGCAATATTTGTGTTAAATGGAGAAAACAAACTACTACCAAGACAGATAAGGGAGGCAACATTCAATAACTAATTCTTAAAATCTAACTGCAGTATTTTTCAGTCTTTCTCTCTGCGGAAGCAAATGCTAGGCAATTCTGTATCCTTCGGGTTTTCCACTACACAAGAGGTTTGTAGGAATCTCCTTGGAAGAATCCCCTGGGAAACAGTCATGGATGAAAGAAGGAGTCCAGGACAGTTGATTGATTTTTAAGTAACACTTCCTCCAAGCTCAAGAATAATACTTCATGATTTACAGGAAGGCAAGCAAATGCAGCAGGAGTCCTGTTCAGATAAAGGAGGAGGTTCTGACAATTGTCTAACATAAAAAGGAACCATATAAAAGGTGAAAGTAGAAACAAGTCTTACAAGAGGAATGTAAGAGGCATTGGCTGATCATGCAGAGGTGGGGTTAGGAAAACCAAAATCCAGGTAAATTTGAATATGCTGATAGATGTGAAGAGTGGCAAGAAAGATTTCTACAGATATATCAGCAGCAAAAAGAAGACTAGGGAAAATGTGGACCTGTGGCTAACGGGGTAGGATACCTGATGACAAAGAACATGGAAAATGCCAAGGAACTCAGTGAATTCTCTGCCCCATCCTTTACTAGTAAGACAGATGTGCAGGAATCACAGTCCATTGAGAGAAAAAGGAAGCTGGACTAAGGACAACCTACCTTTCATGGAGAAGCTTTAGGTCAGAGAACATTTAAACAAACTGGATATACAATAATAGTCCATGATATGTAACATACCTGTTAGATATGAGGCACTTTATTAATGTCTTTGAGATGCCACTGCTGATCGTATTTGAAAGGCTGTGTCAGGTGGGAGAGATTTATGAAAGAAAGCAAATGACAGTCCGGTCTTCAAAAAGGGAAAAACCAAAGACCCAATAAATTGCAGACTGCTCTGCCTCACTAATGTCCCTGGGAAGGTAATAGGATGACCAGTTCTGGAAACTATTTCCAAACATATGAAGGACAGGAAGGTGATTAGGAGTAGTCAGCAACGATGTGTGATAGGGAAATCATGCTGATACTGAGGTCAACAGTATTGAAGCCCTCAGCTGTACAGTACTGGAGCCCTCAACATCAGAAGGATTATCAACCAGTTGGAGAGAGTCCAGAGGAGGCCACGAAGATGATCAGAGGGCTGGAGCACCTCTGCTGTGATGAAAGGCTGAGAGAGTTGGGCTTGTTCAGCCTGGAGAAGAGCAGGCTCCAGGGAGACCTCGTTGCAGCCTTCCAGTACCTGAAGGGGCTACAAGGAAGCTGGGGGGGACTTTTTACAAGGGCCTGTTGTGACAGGACAAGGGGTAATGGGTTTAAATTGAAAGT
>NW_010223565.1:13291-15948 GCF_000690775.1 Eurypyga helias | reverse complement strand
TGGTCTAGGGTAAGGTGTCCCTGCCCAAGGCAGAGGAGTTGGAACTAGATGATCTTTCAGGTCCCTTCCAACCCAAACCATTCTATGATTCTCTGATTCTATGACAGTACCACTTAACCTTTTGTTTAATGACTTAGCTGATGGGATAGAAAAAACTGCAGTGGATTTGCAGACAATACAAAGTTAGCAGGTGTAGACAATTTGCTAGGCAGTTGTGCCAACATTCAGAGGAACTGACAGACTAGAGAAATGGGCTGATAAGAGCCTTATGAAGTTCAACAACAGAAAATGGGGTCCTGAAAATGGTAATACCTACACAGGTTTCTTCATGCCACTGGTAGAACTGTAAATGTATAGAGCTTTTGGGGCAGATATTCAGTTTTGTAAGGGACTTGGACTTGAAAAATGAGACTTCAGTTGCTAGAATTGGTTTCCACTAACACCTGTGTCCTATTTGAGAAACTAGCAGCTTTTAGATAGGATTACAAATGCAGTTAAGAGAGAAGGATTCACTGCTTCAAGGCTTTATGTAACAGAATTCTCCACACTTATTTTTTTGTACTACATCTTGTGGCTTTGTCATTGACTTTAAATTAGCCAGCTGTTGTTTCCCATTGAACAGTACCAGAAAGTGGCTGACTGCTTAGTAAATCCAGATTTTCACTGAATAGTTTTAAAGAGATGGAGACATTCACTGACAGAGTTGGTTGTATATTTGACAAGTAATTGGTAGAACTTACTAATTGAGCAATGATATTTTTTCTACCACAGGAAGAAACAAACTTCTCAATGTTTGATTGTTCTACAATATTTTGCACCATTTCTTTGTTACTCTGAAAAGATAAAGAATAAAGGAGGCACAGATTACTGTTTGCTCTGTCCAAAGCCATAAAGACAAAACACTGAAGCACTTCATAGAAACAGGGAGACAGTTTCAAGGGCTAACTTTCTGAGATAGACATATATATATATGTGTGTGTGTATCTATAAATTATATATGAGAAGGCTTACTAAGAGAGTCTAGAAATATCATAGCTTTCATAGAGATTTTAATGCCATTGAAACTGGTGGAAGAATTTCTATTGGTTTCTGTGTTGGCATAATGTCATTTACAGGTGGGGGAAAAGTACGGATTTCCTTCTGATTTGCTCATCAGTATCAATATAAACATGTAAATGTATGAATAATTAATTAACATTTTCTTTCACCTTGGCATTTCATGAACCAAGAAAGGTCCCTTCACCCACCAAACATAATTCGTCCTAGTCTTAGTAAGTCTTAAATTAGTACAGATTAGTGTATGAGAGTGTAATAAGCATTGGTCTACATCCAGTAAAAGATGTAGGTATGATAAAAAAGGCTTAGTTAGAATTTAGGCACCTACTTACAAAGCTGAGAGCCATATGCACACCTGGTCCTTTCTCCATACCATCCACATATCTCTTGTTTAGATCATTTTGTTTTGTTTTGTTATGTTTTATTTTGTTTTGTTCTCACTATTTGAAACTATAAATTCCCAAACTGATTTACTGAGCTACAGTCTGGAGTTGACATGTGAAGTTAGTTATTCAGGTCTAAGCTTTCCCCTGAAGGCACTTTGGTCCATATTAAGACTGTTAGCATAAAATTCATAGTTTTCTGGATTGTTTTGTTTGTGTAGTGGTGGTAGTGGTTTGTTTTTCTTGGCTTTTGAGATCATCTTGACCAGCTGAGTAGCTCAGACTGAAAAACAGAGGTGATGAAACACAATCTTGATGCTCAAGTCCATTTCTACATCCAGACCCCATCAACAGTGCTCAGAGTGAATTTCTACCTTTCGACTCTGTATTTCATGCCTGTGTTATCCTGTGTCTCATGAAGTGTCCATCCCAGCTGATGTTTTTCCTGTACCTTTCAATGGTATGGATTGTCTGATGTGTTTTAATTTTGTTGTTGACCAAGATCTCTGGAAACTTCCACAGTGAGATCTCTATTTTACATCACTCTCCTTTATTCATCCGCTGTTTTAATGAAATTTCTTTGTCCTTAATAGCTTTCAGACCTTTTACCTCTCTCAAAGATGGCTGAAGATTTAAAGATATTTGGAGGGAGGAAAAGTGAATGACAGAGACATAAAACACAGGCCAATCATACAGGTTTCATTTTCGTGGGAAACATGTTGAAAAATATGACTCTTTTGAAAATTAAAAAAAAAAAAAGAAATCAAGACATCACAACATTTTCAATAATTTCACTGAGAAACTCGAGACATAAATTATAATACAAATATGATAATATTTTATATTTCATATATATAGTTGACTTGTTCTGAATTTCCTGTTTATTCCTCATTCAAGTGTTTGATGTCATCTACCTGAACTTGTGTAAAGTGTTTGACACTGTCCCACATGACATCCTTATCTCTGAACTGAAAGGCATGGATTTGAGGGATGGACCACTCAGTGGAATAAGAAAATGGCTTGATTGTTGCACTCAAAAGTTGTGGTCAATGGCTCCATGTCTGAGTGGAGAACAATGATGAGTAGATTTCCTCAGGGGTCAGTATTGCGACAAGCGCTGTTCAACATCTTTGTCAGCGACATGGATGGTGGGATTGAATGCATCGTCAGTGAGTTTGCTGACAACACCAAGATGTGTGACATGGTCGAGTTGACAGG
>NW_010223565.1:0-13253 GCF_000690775.1 Eurypyga helias | reverse complement strand
GTGTGCATGCATTGGGACAATCCCAAGCACAAATACAGGCTGGCTGGAGAATGGATCGAGAGCAACCCTGAGGATAAGGACTTGGGGGTTCTGATGGACAAAAAGCTGGACACGAGCTGGCAGTGTGCGCTGGCAGCCCAGAAAGCCAACCGTATCCTGGTCTACTGGAAGGCGTTGCCATCCATGGATGGGGAGCTGGAACTAAATGATCTTTAAGGTCCTTTACAACCTAAAACATTTTATGATTCTATGATTCTATTGGACACTTAACACCAGACCTGAGTGACTAGGCATCTTTTGTCATTTGATATTCTCATGGGTATCCAAAAAAAAATGTGTGGGGAAGACAGATATGCACAGAACTCATGACAGATTCACTTGTGTCTTTCTGATATAGTGTATGGAAACCTAGAGTATCTAAAAGGACAAAAGATGCCCATATTCAGTCATTGAAACCCTACTGCAGAGGTAGGTTTCAGCTTGAGACTCAGATGTCTGAATATGTCTGATTCAGGTGTCTGCATGTACGCCAAGTGTCTATAGTCATGTTATACTCACCAGAAATTTAGCTAGTACACACACTGAATCCTTAGACATATATTTATCTATATTTGAGGTATTTCAACATAGACAACTTTTGTGTCTAAATTTTCTGTCCCAAATGTCACTGATTGCATGATAGATACCTAATGTTTGATCAGATTAATGCTTATTCATGTGTCACAACAACTGTTGTATACTTTTAATGGTCTAGGTAAGGTTATCCTTCCTCTGTGTCTATGCAAAGGAAGCCACTTCAAAGTCTAGTTTGCATCCAGCACAGCCAATCAGGACTCCTAACTTCTGAGAAGCATTTCTGTCTTCAGATACTATTCAATAGCTCTTCCTAGCTTCCCCAATATGCTCTGGCATGAAGATCCCTTACTATTTTTCTGCAGTTCTCCAAAATAAGGTGTCATAACCATAGATCTTCTCTGAAGAATGTACGCCTTAGGAAGCAGCCCTCTTTGTAACTGTCTAGGGCTACAACTCTGTAACTCTGTTACGTGGACACTAGATGAAGCAATGAATGCTTCTGCACTATTTTCTTGTATTATTCTCTCTGTTGGAAACACTTTCTTACCTTGTGTCTTATAATTTTTCAGGGCAGAGCTACCATCTTGTCCAGCCTTGGTAGGACACAAAATGCCACAGAATCATAGAATTGTTTATGTTGAAAAAGACCTTTAAAAAAGATCAAGTCCAACCATTAACCTAGCACAGTTAATACCACCACTAAAACATGTCCCTAAGCACCTCATCCACATGTCTTTGAAATACCTACAAGGATGGTAACTCAGCCACTTGCCTGGACAGCCCATTCCAATGCCTGATAACACCTTCAGTGAATCAATTTTTCCTAATATCCTAACTAAACCTCCCCTGTTGCAACTTGAAGCAATTTCCTTTTATCCTATCACTTCTCACTTAGGAGAAGAGGCCAACATCCACCTCTCTGAAACCTTCTTTCAGGTAGACTAAGGTCTTCCCTGAGCCTTCTTTTCTCCAGGCTAAATAACCCCGGTTGCCTCAGCCACTCCTCACAGGACTTGTTCTCCAGATCCTTTACCAGCTTTGTTGCCCATCTCTGGATACACTCCAGCACCTCAATGTCTTTCTTGTAGTGAGGGGCCCAAAAGTGAACACAGGATTTCAGGTGCAGCCTCACCAGTGCCAAGTACATACAGGGGGCAATCACTTCCCTAGTTGTGCTGGCCACACTGTTTGTGATGCTGGCCAGGATGCCATTGGTCTTCCTGGTCACCTGGTCACACTGCTGGATCATATTCACATGGCTGTTGATCAACACCCCCGGATTCCCTTCTGCCAGGCAACTTTCTAGCCACTCATCTCCAAGCCTGTAGCATTATTGCATGGGGCTGTTTTGACCCAAGTGCAGGACCGATCACTTGGCCTTGTTGAACCTCATACTTTTGGCCTCAGCCCATCAGTCCAGCCTGTCCAGACCTCTATGAAGAGCCTTCCTACCCTCAAGTAGATCAACAATACCATCCAACTTGGTGTCATCTGGAAACTGAGTGAGGGTCCACTAAATCCCCTTGTCCAGATTATTGATAAAGATATTAAATAAACTAACCCCAATACTGAGCCCTGGGGAATACCACTTGTGAATAACCACTGGATTTAACCACCACAGAACTTTGGGTCCGGTCATCCAGCCAGTTTTTTATCCTGTGAAGAGTGTGCCTGTCCAAGCCATGAGTGGCCATCACAAGTTAGCAGTAGGGGCTATGCAGACAACATTGAATAAATGTGTTAAAAATATCTTTCAAATAGAACATGTTTTTGTTATCAGTAAGGTTCTTTTAATAAATATAGGAATCAAGTTAGCTGTGTGATAGTTGTAGTGAATTATTGCATCTTACAGGCACAGAAGAGAAAGAAGAATGTAAGAATGTGGCAGCATTGGCAAATTCAATCATGAAAATAGTTTTAATGAGAAGTATTTTATGCTGCAAATTGTAAATTTTCCAGAGGACTTTACAGACATCTCATGGTATCTATAATTGTAATCCATCACCTGTTGATTTTTTTAGTTTTGACCCTCTGTAGTTCAACCATTCCTTCTAAGGGTGCATAATGATGCCTCTTGCTGTCTGCTGGTTTTGATGTGTCATACATTTGTTGAGCAGCTTTGATATTTGCCTTCTCTGTAATATAATAGGTTATTTTGGTGTGGCTTGTTTTCAGTTTTCCGTCTTTATGAAATTTGAGGCTTTGCAACACATTGAAATCGATGACTTCATTACATGCCTTTTCATCTGGTACATGCTTTTTCATTGGGGTACCCTGACATTCAGCTGGGATAGTGCTTGTTTAGCCTCATTGTTCTACTTGGGATTCACTCCATCCTCTTTCCCCCTTCTCACTTTAATAGTCATGTTTATTACTATGTATGTCTCATGGAGGCTTTTGCTGTCTTCAGAAGGAGGAGACGCTAAGTTTAGCACAGTGTTTATCTGGTAGCTTTTCTAGACTCTGATGTTATGTGATGTTTTCCCTTTACTGAGGGTTGTTCTACATTTGCAAAGGCTTCACTGGCTTAGCTGGTGAACTTCAGGAGGCCTTCTTTGTCACACCACTTTAATCCAGATTTCTGTTATTCTTGTGCTGATTGGATTTTATTGCAGTACAGTTGTTTGTTCTGTTGCTTAAAAATAAGTCATGTTTTCTTAACTATGGATGACAGGCTTTTACCAAGGCCTGATTTTGCTCTTAAGTGAACCAAAACCTCTGATTCAAAGCTGCTTTGCCACAGATCATGCTGCTTGAAAAATGAGTAAAGCATACCTAAAAAAATTTCTTCCACTTTAATGTCCTTGTAGAACAGACATTCCATGTATTTGGGACTGTATAAGGTCAGCTGTAATGCACAAACCTGCCACTTGTGGATTGTGAGAAATTATGTGCTAAATGGCTCATTGTCAGGATCTATGTATAAATATTGAATTCAGGACAATAGTATCTGTAGCTGTTATTTTAGAAAATGTGGTAAATCTGTGATGGTAGAGGATAAGAAGAAATTTAGGGATGATTAAGGGAAATGTCTGACTAACCTACAAATTCATGGTCAAAGAGACCAAAGCAAGATTCTGTAATTTAAATTAAGAAAATAAATTTTCAGTCAGAAAAGAAACTGAACCTAAAGTTGGGATCTGTGTCCTTCTCTATAACGTAGAAGAGATTTCTTAGCTCTTTGGCCTGTTTCTTTTCCTAGCTTTCAAAGAGTAGGACACATTGTCGGCCATTTTCCATAATCATTTTCGCACAGCTTCTAAGCACTTTTTTCTAGGTTTGCATTTAAATTCTGGTTTCCAACTCATCGATCTTTCTCACTCTTACTTTCATCCTCACCCTATAAAAATTAAATGTTCCACAACTCTCAGATTCAGTAAAGATATTTTATTATACATAAAAATATAATTAAATTAATGGTCTTAGAATATCTGTGCTGAATAAAATTTAGTAACAAGCACGTGAAGAATGGTATTACCCCTCTATGTCGTGATAGTGTACAAGATTGGTGGATTGAAGCACCATCCTCCATGTGAGAACTCTGTGAGTCAACACAATCAAGATTATATTTTTTTCACAATTTATATATATATGCATACACACACATTTCCGCTAAAGAAAAAATATGTACAAAACAATGATCTATTGATTAGTCTGACATGCCAGTCCAAAGGAAGAGAAAAGTTAGATTTTTTTCTTCTACATGTCATGCTTTTGTTGATGTGGGTTGAAATATTTATCATTTGTAGTTTACGCAGTGAATTATTGATACCATTACACCATAAATTTTAAATGTCTGTTCTTCTATGAAAATCCTTTTTTCAGCCTTAAGCTTAGTTTGATAGTCTATTTTTCATTATTTTTAATTAAAAAATGCATATATGTTTTCATTTCAAGAAAGCTCAAAGAACTCTAGAAGAATATAATTTTTATAAGATAGCTGAGAATATTTGAAGAGAAAAAAATTAGTAGCTAATTTGCTTTAAATATGTGTGTGTGTGTTCAATTTCTTGTGTTGTATCTCTAAGGTAGTTCTTAGAATATCTGGAGGAGATTTTGACCTAACAAATTATTATTCTTCCAGAAGCTGTTTTTACTTTGCCTTCCTTTCTCTTTTCCTCAGCTCAACATTTTCTTTCACAGCCAAGAAGCAAGGAGATGACACAAAAATTGTGAGTTTCACATACTAGTTTTTATTCCATTTGATATGAAGAGTAAATATCCACTGCTTAAATCAAATGGTTGTGTTAAGACAAGTATGACTGAGACAAGCCATTTCTCAGTGACTTCTATAACAATGGAAAACATCTCATTGGGTAACAGTCGATATATTACTTTAGATACAGTGAATCTTATGTCAGTCAGGAAACAAAATACTCAGCCAATACAACAGACAAGAAAGTGCTTGTTTAAGGAAAGGTTCAGATGCTGGCACTTCATAAAAGGTGGATCAGATGGTTTAAAATGTTACAATTACTCTTCAGATGGTTGCTGGTTTCCAGAGGCAGTCATATAGAATCATGGAATCAGAGAATGGTTTGGGTTGGAAGGGGCCTTAAAAGGTCATCTAGTTCCAACTCCCCTGCCATGGGCAGGGACACCTTCCACTAGACCAGGTTGCTCAAAGCCTCATCCAGCCTGGCCTTGAAGACATCCAGGGATGGGGCATCTGCAGCTTCTCTGGGCAACCTGTTCCAGTGCCTCACCACACTCTCCATGAAGAACTTTTTTCCTGATATCTGAACTAAACCTACCTGCTTTCAATTTTGTTACATGCCCTTGTAAAAATTCCCTCTCCCAGCTTCCTTGTAGGCCCCCTTCAGGCATAAGGTCTCCTCACTGCCTTCATGTCTCCAGGCTGAACAAGCCCAACTCTCTCAAACTTTCTTTGTAGGAGAGGTGTTCCAGCTCTCTGATCATCTTTGTGGCACCCCTCTGGACTCGCTCCAAGAGTTTGATATCCTTCTTTTTTTAGGAGCCCCAGTGCTGGATGCAGTACTTAAGGTGGGGTCTCACAAGAGATGAGTAGAGGGGGTGAATCACCTCCTTCGACCTGCTGGCCATACTTCTCTGGATACAGCCCAGGATATGGTTGGCTTTCTGGGCTACAAGCACAGAGGTGATGTTATGCTTCTCTTCAACCAACACCCCCAAGTCCTTCTCCTCAGGGCTGTTCTCAATCCATTCTCTGCCCAGTCTGTACGTATGCTTGGGATTCCCCCAACCTATGTGCAGGACCTTACACTTGGTTTTGTAGAATTTCATTATGTTCTTACAAGCCTGTCAAGGTCCCTGTGGATGGCTTCCCTTCCCTCCAGCATGTCAACCACACCACACAGTTTAGTCTCATCAGGGAACTTGATGAGGGTGCACTCAATCCAACTGTCCATGTCAAGGACAAAAATCCTGAACAACACTGGTCCCAATACCAACCCCTGAGAAACTTCATTTGTCACTGGTCTTCACTTGGACATAAAGATGTTGACCACAACTCTTTGAGTGCGACCATACAACCAATTCCTTATCCACTGAGTGGTCTTCCCATCAAATCTATGTCTGTCCAATTTAGAGACAAAGATGTCATGCAGGACAGTGTCAAATGCTTTGCACAAGTCTAGGCATATCATGTCGATTGCTCTTCCTTCATCCACCAAAGATGTAATGCCATCATAGAAGGCCACCAAATTTGTCAGGCCAGATTTGCCCTTTGTAAAGCCAGGTTGGCTGTCACAAATCACCTCATAATTTTCCTTGTGCCTTAGCATAGATTCCAGGAGGATCTGGTCCCTGATCTCACTAAACATAGACGTGATACTGACTGGAGTTCCCTAGGTCTTCCATTTTTTCACCTTTGTAAAAATGTGGCTTGCGTTTTTCCTTTTCCAGACAGAGGGAACTTCAGAGGACTGCCATGACAGCTCAGAAATGATGGATTATGTCCTAGAAACTTCATCTTATAATTTCATCAGGACCTGTGGATGCATCTTGACAGGTCCCATGGACTTTTGTACCTTCAGGTTCCTTAGAAAGTCTTGAACCTGGTTTTCTCCTACACTGGGCAGTTCTTCATTTTCCCAGTCCCTGCCTTTGCCTTCTGCAACTCCGGCAGTGTAACTTGAGCACTTGCTGTTAAAGACTGAGGCAAAAATGTCATTGAATATCTCAGCCTTCTCCATGTCCTTGTGTGATGGCTTCATGCAGGAACGAGCTCCTCTACTTCACAGTGCTGTCTGTCGGTCCAGAGTGGCCAAGAGAACTCTTTCTTTCCATGGTAGGTCAGGCTTAGAACACATGTTCAGTTCTGAGGTGGTAATTGGCCTGGCGGCACTGTTAAGACTTTGGGCTAGCTTGATAGCTGGGTCGTTAGGTCCTTTGTTAGCTCTTGGAGCAGTTGTTAGCAGTAGGGCTGGTTCTTTTGTTTGTGTGTTGGGGGGTTGGCTGGTTTTCTCACCACTCTGAGGCTCTCAGGCAGGCACTGCTCACTGCTGCTCTGGGAATTGGCTGTGTGTCAGTTGATGCATGGTGAGCTATTGTATCATATGTTCTATTTTCTATTATTTGAATTACTGTTAGTAGTAGTATTGTTAGTGTTAGTATTAGTATCACTATAATATTCATTTATATTATTAAATACTACTTATGTCAACTATTACGAGCTTCCTTATCTTTTCCTCTGACTCTTCTGCACTGGGGGAAGGAGGGGGGAGTTGAGTGAATGACTGTTTGGTACCTAGTTGCCAGATAAAGTTAAACCATGACACCCTGGTTTTCCATTTCCTTACTGAAGTAAGAGCAGTTTGTCGTGCAGATATAATTTTTAAATTCCAGAAATAAGGACATGATCCTGTATGCTAATTCCATTCCTGACCCTTTTTTGTCCAGACGGCTCTTAAAAACCTCTAACAATTATTTCACAAGGGCATTCCAGTGCCTCACCATCTCCACTCTTCACCAGTTTTTCACTAATATATGTCATCCTAACTAGTGCAGATATGGCTGACATCTATGCCCTTTATATCACCTCTTATATTCCAGATATGTTTGTCTACTGTCAGCCTTCTTTCTCGCAAACTAAGCAATCATTATTTCTTCAGTCTTTCCTCACAGCTCATATTCTCAAGACCTCTCGTTATTCATGTTACTCACCTCAGACTGTTGCCCAACAGTCCTACAAACTTCCTGAATTATTTTCACAAAGTAGGACTCATAACTGAAGACCCATCATCTCAATATTATTTTACAGTTAGATATGTGATTATCAAAGCCCCATACAAACCATCAGTGCTACGTTCAGTTACCCACACATTGTGATCAAACTAACTCAATCATCTAGATATCAGATTATGTCTAACAGAAACTTCCAACGGTATCTTAAGAACAAATTTTTTCCTAATATATATTTGCATAGTGTCATTAAAACAATTTATTCAGTGAAAGAGTTTTGATTTATAAGAGTTGAAGATCCTGCTCACAAACTTTTTTACATTAGTAATCTTTAAATAGTTTGGGAAATGTATATAGGCCACCTGAATTAAATCCCAGATGAAAGAAGCTTGGAAGCAGTGTCTAAAATGACAGGGATCCTATCTTTATTACAAAAACATCCCTCAAAGCGCTCAAGACAGGCTTCATGTCAGCAATTCTGTTATGACTCTAGTTTCTGGAGTTTAATGCTATGGCTGTTTCACATTGTTTTGGTTTTTGAAACCTGAAATATATCTGTCAGTCCATATGAGACTTTCTTTAATTTAAAAAGTGTTTTCAATCAGTCTTTGAAGAGTGCAAGGCACTTCTTTGTTTGCTTAAAATGTGTTTAAGGCTTTCTTCTATTCATATCCTAAAGATCAATAATAGTCTTCTGCTCTTAGGTAAATTACAGAAGTGAGCCCTTAAACCCTTACAAGCCTTTGCACTCTCTTCCAGTTAGTGACCCTGTAAAAAAGACAAAGGTCAATAATAACGTGTCTGACAGTCTTCGGAGGGTTAATAACTACCGTATTTTGGGCATCATTACTGCAATATATGAGCGACACAGCCTTTATTATCTTCAGATGCAGAACTCTTGGTGCTTGGAAATCTTCCAGAATGTACAGACTTGTCCAGTGTGCTCTTCATCATCATGTAGCAGCAATTTGGAGATGTTTTTGACACATTAGTACATCCCACCTAAGGCATACAGATCTATATTTATATAATACTGTAATTGGGGAGTAAAACATGGTCATTGGACCATGCAATGTACACTGACATAAGTATGTGCATGTCTTGAATATCCCTACCAAGAAAACTAATTAGTTCACTCTACCTGAATTACCATACACATAATGTATGTGATAAGTACAGCAGGTTCACTAGGTGAAACAGATTCCTTTTGGGATAAAGTTCTTTCTGTTATGAAAACTGTTGTCACCCTACTATATTTGGCAGAAGCTGTGAGGTTACACAAGATAAATAGCTGCCCCTAAATACTGTCATTTACTAGTATTTATTATTTATGACTATTTCTATTTATTATTTATCTCTGTAGCAAAGTGTTTCCTGGGTATTTTCCCAGAGGAGGCCACAACGTTTGATCCTTGCCCATGGAACATATGAATTTATCTTTATTTACTAAGAAATAGTTAAGTGTGGCAAATACTGGTGTTGCACAAGAGTCACTGTATAGTCCCTGAAGAGCTTCACAAAAGGAGGCAGCAGAGATTGTAAAATTCGGATTTTAAAATTCGTAAAATTTTTTTTTTAGCTAGAGCATATCTTACCTGTTATTTGGAAAAGCTAAGAACACTGTGGTTGCTATTATATCCATCAAAATACACAATATCTCTTATTTTAAGCTACAGAAAAAAAAGTGAGAGAAGCAGTGAAGTGCTTGGCCTCAGACACCTAACTGTGATACCCTAACTAAAGAATAATGGATCTGTGCTTTTATCACACTGGCACCAGAGTAAAATCCACGACACTGTTAGGTTTGAGAAGATCACTTGAGATACACATGGCATTTCCCAAACTATATTACAGGTGGAAAAAAGGAGGACTCAGCTTTTATAATGAGCCTTTTGAGGCTTCCTTTTTGAGGAAGTTCTGTCTAAAGGGATTGTCATAGTTTAACTCCAGCCAGCAAAATACCACAAGGTCGCTCTCACACCTTCCCCCGACTCCTCAAGTAGAGGGCGAGGATTGGAGGAGAAAAAGGCAAGGAAGCTCGTAAAATTGAGATAAGAAATATTTACTAATTGAATATAAATTAATATATTTGTACTGGGTTTAGACAGGAAAGAGTTAACTCTCTTTACCGTGGCTGCTAGGAAGCTGTTCCTGGATTCAGAGAGCAGTACTGATAAGTTCTCAGCTGGCATTGGGCAATGCCTGCACTGAATTCAAGGTCTTTCTCCACTTCTGATCCTGCAGCTGCGTTCCCAGCTCTCACTGTCTCGCTACAGGCAGTGCTGGGACACACAGTTCAGGCACCTGACCCAAACTAACCAAAGAAGTATTTCATTCCATAGTACACCATGCTCAGGGCATAAGGGAGGAGGGGGTCCAGAACCCATTACTCTCTTACTCGTTCACTCCCGTGCACTTGTTGACACTCTCCCTGACTCCTGCGTTAGCTGCTTTGGCAACTCCTGTGCTGGCTCATTTGTGAGGGAGTTGGTGTGTTTGTTTAGTTTTCCCAGTCGTGCTATCACTGATAGGGTTTGCTCGGAATCTGCTGTGACAACTCTTGGGCTCTGGCCCTTGGGCTGCAGCTCTTAGCCGGTGATTGCTCTTGGGTTGCAGGCCTCGGGCTGTCTTCAAGGCCAGGCTGGATGTGGCTTTGAGCAACCTGGTCTAGTGGAAGGTGTCCCTGCCCATGGCAGGGGGGTTGGAACTAGATGATCTTTAAGGTTCCTTCCAACCCTAACCATTCTATGATTCTATGATTCTATGACTCTCACTACTCAATACCTCATTGTGCGCTGGACAGTGGGTGGTGAGAAATTGTATCATATTGTATCATGTGTTTTCTTTTCTATTATTTTAATTACTTATTAGCAGTAGTATTTGTATATATTAATTTAGATTTAATTAGTAAATAGTTCTTATCTCAATTTTACAAGCTTCCTTATTGCTTCCTTATTTTTTTTTTTCTTCCAATTTTTCCCCTTCACTGGAAGACAGGAGGGGGAATTTGTGGCTTCATGGCATTTGGCTAGCTGGTGTTAAACCACAACAATATGATATATAAAAATTAATATATACAAGCAATAGTAATAATAGGCAATTAAAATAATAAGAAATAAAACATATGATAGAATTGCTCACTATTGTCTGATGCACAGGCAGATCCCAAGAAGTGAGTGTCAGAGCCTGAGAGTGATCACAGCAGAGTCCAAGCAAGCCCCAGGAGCAACAGCAAGACTGGGAAAGCCAACTGACCCATCAACTCACTAATGAGTGAGCAAGCAAAAGAACTAGCAAAATAGTTCACAAAAGAGTTAGCAAAAGAATGGGAAGAGTGTAATAGTCCCCAAGCCCACCCCCAGTTTATGTACTGAGCATGACGTGCTATGGAATGAAATCCTCCTTCGGTCAGTTTGGGTCAGCTGTCTGAGCTGTGTGACCCCCCATACGGCTTGTAGTGAGAAATTTGGGAATCCAGCTGCAGTATCAGAAGCTGAGAGAGACCTGGAATTTGGTGCGACCAACAGCCCAGCACCAGCTAAAAAGGCACCTTATCAGTACTTTTCTCAGTGTAGATTCAGGAACACAGCTTCATAGCAGCTGCTGTGAATAAAGTTAACTCTTTCCTGACTAAAACCAGCACAGGTATATAGAATCTGTGGTCATGTCTCGATATTCATTAAGTAACTTTCTTGTGATAGAATTAAACATACATGGCGTAAAAAACATTTCTTTTTGCAACAGAGGGAAAACTCACATTCCTAATAAATGGGTTATCCCTTCAAACAATTGCAGGAATGTGCTAAAATATGAGAATAAAACCATAGCAATGTAGCAAAACATGGGTGGTCTGATTTTATTAAATTACATTTTATGACAGTTGATAATTCCATAATTTGTAGAAATTCAGTCTCATTGTATTTCCACTGTTCAAATGTATAAATATAAAAGAATACTCATTGCTACATATGTCATCAGTGAAGACTAAGAAAACATTAAGTTATTTGGGTATGAATGAGGACAAAGGAACATAATTCTGTTAAAATAAACTGTTTTGTTTAAATAATGAGGTCACACCACACTGCATTGTCTCTCTTTTCTTTCTTATTATTTTTGTTTTTCTTTCTCATTCCTCACACATAAATACAAAGACATAAACTGAGCCAAGATCTTGATTACCATGGGTGGAATATTGTAAACAAAGATGTGGGACAGTGTAAAACAAAGCTACGAATGATACTGTGACACAGAAAACAGGCACACATCTCTGTCACTGTTGACACAGATCACAGGTGGAGAATTTTTGAAGGAAAAAGTTAAAAGTTGATGGATATCAATTTCATACAGATTATTCCATGACAAGGGCATTTAAATATAGTCAACTAGGTGTTAATAATATGGGAATTTGGGAAGTCAAAACACAGCATGAGGCTGAACACAAGCAAGGTGGGAACAAATGACTGGAGATACATTGAGCAAATTACAGGAATCTCCGATCTGTTATAGCAGGAAGCTTGGCCAGCGAAGTCATGAGCAATTTAGTCATCCCCTATGCAATGTATATCGATTTGTTACTTTGTTTTATTTAATATGACAATAAATTAAGGTATCTCAAATAACTGGTACAGTCTAGGATCTCACTTATTGCTACTGCTTGTCCATATAAAATTGCTGTCTTAACAAATGGACGAAGTTTTATCTCCATTCTATAAATAAGGAACACAGGCACAGAAAGCTGAAATACGAGCTTATACTGCTGCCAAAGGCCCAACAGAAGCTTAAGTAGTTATATTTAACCTAATTTTGGTCTGGCAGAATACAAACTACTTCTGTTATGTTTACACAGCTTTTGACTGCAACATAAACCAATCTTCTGTGATTTATGGCAGAAGTTGCCCATAAAACTTCAATCATCTAAAAATCAGACATTTATTGCAAGCTTATTCTCTATGAAGAGGGAGATTAGTATATACCAACCCAAATCATTAGCTTATAGTTCAGCAATAGATTCACCCAACATTAAATTAGTTGTCTTCCCTCCCCTAGGAATTTAACTTACCTTTATCAAGTACTTTCCTGAGCAAACTGCCTTTGTTTGTGGTGGCAAACTTTCCAACACACTGCCATTCTCTATATTACACGTGCGTGTGTGACAACTGGATGAAATCTGGGGCAAGACACTTGTTCTACAGGGCTTCTGTGGCTTCCGTGTTACATTAACGTATCTTATGTCAGGCGGCCTGAGCAAAGGGGTTTTATGCCTTTGGTTCCTGTCCTTTCCACATTAAAATTGCCTCTGTAGCTTCCAGCAAGATGAAGGGAAAACTGTTTTGCATGGTGTAAAGTGTGAGTTAAATAATGCAATACATAAAAAGGCCTGCCCCTTGACCTCTCTGTCTTCATTGCCTTCAGACATTGCATAAACTTTAAATGTACAAAATTTCATGCCCAGTTCATTCAGAGTCTTCTCAGATGTTAAGCACAAGTAAATATTCTAATTTTATTATAATTTA
>NW_010223564.1:0-17650 GCF_000690775.1 Eurypyga helias | reverse complement strand
CTTGGTTTATTTTCTTCTCTTTGATCTTTTATATTCACATAAGCTGTAGTACTCTGAGTATCTTTATTCCAAGACTAGTGGGTCCTCTTTACTGGAAGTTTTGAATAAAAACTGTTGTTACTGCCTACATTTGATTAAAACCTTGTCTTGTCCACTTTTTAGTAGACTCTTAACAAACCAGATAAAGAGATGGTCTTGGAGGAGGAACAGCTAGAAACGAAGATACGCTGGGCTTAGACTTTTATGGTTAGTACAGGCTAGTAACCCTACTCAACTCAGTAAATGTGATAAATGAGTACTCTATGGAGAGAGATTTCTCAATCAGCCAAGATTAGACTGAAGTATCCTAGCCACTTAGCTCAAGTCCTGTGAGATTTCAGCATCCGCTGTCTGCATGAGAAGAGGTGTTGCTGAGGCTGCGCTGTCAGTGGGCTCTCACTGTCATGGTTGTGGTGAAGAGCCTCCATGCTCCTTTCCCCATGCCTCTGCCTTTGCTCTGGGGAGACATGAGGCAAGGACTGTTTCTTTGGAGCTGTGAAGTGTCTGTTAGGTGCTGGGATGATGGAGTTTGAGGGACTGAAGGTTGACCGGAGATCCAGTCCCTGTGCCTGGCTGTAATGGGCCATGCAGCGCTAACAGGAGCATGAGGGAAAGCTGAGCAGCGGAGGTGGATGTGTGTTCAGGCAGATGTACTCATGTGTATGTCACTGCAATGAGTAATAGCCCTTTTTGGACAATTGAGTCAATCCCATCTTTTATGTTTTTAATTTTTTTAAATGTTAATTCCATTGCTTGGTTTAATGTATGTTTTTAAAACTAGCCCTTCTTCCCCTGCTAAGGGGAAAAAACAATCCATAATGTTCAAGTTCCCTATTTAGGAGAACTTGGTTTGTGACTTTTCGGTGTTTCTAAGGCCCAAGAACACTTTTTTAATTCACTTAAACATACATTTTTCATAAAGGAGCAGTCATAGCACAAATGTAAGCCCTGAAAATAACTAAAACTTAAAGATGACTGAAAAAAGAAAGAATGCTGTTTGCTGTTCAGTCACTATCTCTGGTTTTCCCATCTTCAGCCCCTGCTGCATTAACTCCCAGCTGTTCCCAAGCAGTTCCTTTCCTTTTGCTGGAATGCAGCACTAACACAGTGACCTTTTTTTTTTTTTTTTTTTTTTAAATCAGTGCTGTCACCATCCATCATGCAAGTTTTAAAGAGCGTTTCTGTTTGGATGTTTTCATATTTGAATGATTCTGTGCAAGTTTTGGTAAACTCTGAAATAGCTTTGGAGTAAGAAAAGACAGATTTATGTTGTGGCTCATTTTGAATGTTAGTGTGGTGTATGTTTTGGGCTGTAATGCCTCTCTGTTTTTCCTAAGCAGTGATTAAAATCAGAAACCTAGCTCTGCAGTGTCTCAGGAACTTTCACTGGTAATACTTCTGCAGGGTCCCAGTTTTTGTAAGTCCCTTCTGTTGTGAATTTTTCTGTGCTGTTGATGCTGTTGAAGTGCAGTGTACCTAATATTTTCTCTATCTGTTATCCAGATTTTGTTTGGAGTGAGGAGACATTAAGTGTAAGGAAAAAGTGGACCTTCATGTGATGGCACAGAGTATCCCAGCTGCACTTTATTAAATAACCTGAGTGGCTTGGAGTAGCAGCTGAAACTAATAGCCAGAAAAATAGGGGATAGGACAGAAGTTACCTTGGGGGAGGCAGATGCTAGCCTGAGGGTCTTGTGAAGACTTTTGGAGCATCTTGGAGAAATTTTCTTACTGATTTGCCCCACTTTGGATAGTTGGAGTCAGAAAGCTGGAAGAGGCACAGGCCAAGACAGAAGGAAGAGAGTTTATTGCCGACTTCTCACATAACAGGGAATGATGGGAGCTAGAAACTTGGAAGAGCCTCCAGTGTCAGCTCTGTAACCAGGTGAGTCCCTGCTGCCTATTTGGTTTTGTTTCCCCATGGTTTCCTGGGTCTAGTCTTCTGAACAAGAGAGAAACACGGAAGACCCTACTTCAGGATGACAAGCCAAGACAGTCTCTCTTAGGAGAAACTGAAATGGTGTTGGTAACTGTTTTAGAAAAAGAATTGAGGAAAAGCAGTGAACAGTAGATGTGGGGACAAATACTTAGATGGAGCTGAATGTGTTTTGAAATCTATGCTTTGGCTTTTAAGTGGTGGAAAGAAAATAATTTTCCCTCAGTAGAAATGACTTTTAACCATTTGAAAGTGTCTTGATGAAAGCTAAGAGAAGTAATCATGGTTACTTGTGTGGTTTTAGGAAGGTATGGAGAGAAATAATTCATTTTTTAACATATCCTGTATCGGAATCATGGACCTGATCTTCTAATGCTCACTAACCTGGTATTACAGTCTAGTTAGATAAAGCCAATCCCTTACTAAATCACTTCTCTTGGTACCGTAGCTATATTTTCACAACTGTGCTTGTATTTTTCTAGCCACAAAGAATGCAATTCTGTGACTATTGTCATTTGGAGACAATAAATCAGTGCAGAAATTTCTGAAATATATATGGCACTTTCTTGGTGTGACTGTCTCCTTGATGATTTTTTTTTTTTCCTTTGTCTTGCCACACTTTAAACCTTTGATTGACACCATGGAAGTTAGCTGTGTTTTGATGGTCTCTATTAACTGCTGCTGGTTTGTTCTGTTCAGCACACTGTAGCCTTTTATTCTGCTCTTGCCGATTCGTGATTCATAACCATGAACTGGCAGTCACCTTTTTCTGGATGCGTGCCTAAATATACAACATAACTCTACCATCACCAGTCGTGGTAGAAGCAATATATTTTTTTACACGCATCATATCACAGTTCATTTTCTTCAAATACATGTATAATTCTGTGCTGGAGTGATGTGAAAATAGCTCTTATTTTACTCTGTCCCCATCTGTCTGTGACTTAGCTCAACAAAGAGAGACACCCTTGTCATGTTATACTTTTAGGGGATGTTCTCTGTTCCCAAACACCCCTGCCTGACTCCTGTATTCTTGCTGACTTTCCTTTTTTTTTTTTTTAACTCTGTAAATAGCTTTTTGTCTGATTCTTTTATCATACCTGCTGGAAACTGTATGTTTCAGTCAGACACAAAACTCTCTGTGGTATGCTTGCCAAGGGCAAGTGAAGAATTAGGGGTTGTGGTGGGCACTGGAAGCCACCCACAAAGATACGCATGCTTCACAGGTACCACTTCTTCAGACCCTGCTGTCTCAAATGCTTTTTGGAAGAGGAAGGTGAAGTGAGACAGGCTCATGCTATTGGATTTCACTTTTGCTTGGGATTATTGTTTTAAAGGTTTTTACTGTTACTAAGATTCCCTTCCCTCCTCTCTACAGTAGTATGTTACTTGGTTTGCAACTGACTGAAAGGACAGAAATTGTCAGCCAGGGTGCTCAGGGTTTGCATTTAGCAGTTGTGCTCCCTCACAGGTGCCTTCATCTTCACAAGCAAGCCTTGCACTTGTTCTCATCATCTCTCTCTCTCCCAACAGGCTCCAGAATAAGTAACTTGTGTTGTTTGTAGAACGAAGCTCTTGTACTCTCTGCTTACCTTGGTGACTTGCTCAGAAGGGAAGCCTTTGTGGGACAAACGAAGCTGTGTAGGTGGGACCTGGCTCTTGTTTGCAGGAGCTGGCTGAAGTGGTCTTGGTTCCCAGATGCTGTCATCCTCGTGAGGTCCTGTGCCTGTTCCCATGCCACTGTATGTCACACATCTGTGTGATGCAGCAAACTGCCACTGGTTTGTGCGTGTTCACGTGTTGTGACCTGCTGAGGTGGAGGGCTCCAGTTTCCCATTTTTGTTTAGTTTGGCTGAGGTGGCTGACAAGGAGGCTCCTATGTCACTTATCCCAGCTGTGGGAGATGATCTTTTCAGCTGCAACTTGGGTCTGATAAACTTTGAAGTTAAAAACGGCATGTGGATCCTCAACGTATGTTAGCTTGCCATGTGTGGTGGAAGTAATCAAAAGTGGTATCAAACAAACACCCAAATCTTACAAACATCCCAAAAGTGTGGAATTTGATTCAGTCATCTTTCAGGAATTTAAGAATTTTTATTCTAATGGGTGCAGATTACTAGTTTTCTGTTAGGAATTGGTTTGCCATTTCCCATTTTCATCCTGTTGCTGAAGTACGAGTGGAAAAATCTGTATCCTCTTGTCATGATCCTGCCAGTTCATCTGAGACTTGAAATCCATAAAGCTCAGAGGAGGCGGCTGTAGGTAAATTTTAAAGATGTGAGCACCTTCATGTGCTTCAGGCTGTAGATAGGACTTAAAATCTCTCATAGCAGTGATAAAAACC
Organism: Eurypyga helias; assembly: GCF_000690775.1. Classification (NCBI taxonomy): domain Eukaryota; kingdom Metazoa; phylum Chordata; class Aves; order Eurypygiformes; family Eurypygidae; genus Eurypyga; species Eurypyga helias. Next base: position 13,331 of record NW_010223564.1, on the reverse strand, counting down.
TGTGACTTGTAACTCTGTGTTGTAGTAAATTTAAAATGAGCTGTAATTGTATTACAAAGGGGACCCTGCACATGCCAAACAGGCTTTCCTTGCTCAGAGAGTTTGGTTTACTTGGACAGGTCACTTGCTTAGACGTGGCAGGAACCACACAGTTTGCCTTGGTAAAGCATATTCAGATTTTCCTGTTGCAGATTGATTCTTTCCCCAGTATGCCTGTAACATGTAAAAACATTCTTTTATATGAAGAAAAATGGTGTTCCTAACTCCCCCTTCCTTACATGATGACTTTGAACTTACTGGTTTTCTGTTCCTTTAGATTACTGAGTCGAACTTCGTGCCAGCAGGAGAACGAGGCTCGATGTGTGTAGTGCTGGAGTAAGACTTGGTGTTTTCCCAGAGCACTTGGCTGTTGGCAGGAGAGTAGAGTCTGTCTCATCTCTGAGCCCTTCGTCTGTTGATACTTTGGGGATTGGTAATCCTGAGCGTTTTCAGATACATACATGGAGACTGGAAGATGGCTGCTGTCCCATCAGATATTTCTTCAAGCCTGTGGACCAGTCTCTTCAAGTCAAAATCACCATAGGCCGTAGTGCTGGCAACAGCACTGTTTAAAAACTGAATCCAAGCGTGGCTGCATTTGGAACATGGTTCGGGCAATGGTTTGACGACAAACAAACTTTACAAACCTCTCAAAAACAGCTTGATCCCTGTGTCTGTTGGATTTGCTCCATCCTGTTTTGTAAAGCAGTACAGAAAGAAGCTACCTTGATCTGCGTGTTCTCTAAAGACTTACGGTTCCAGGAGTTGGATTTTTATCTGGTGCTTTTTTTCTCTTTCATGGGGTAGCGTTTAATTTGGGTGAGGGGTTTCTTTGTACCCCCACTGGTAACGATTGATTTGGCGCTAATTCTGAATATGTTCTGGGCGTTATGGCCAGTCGGTTTTCTGACCCACTGTATTGCTCTTGGTCTTTCAGGAATCATGCCATTGCCCTAAGCGTTCCTGTGATTTCCATACGTCACAGGAGCAAATTTGAAAACATACAGCAATAGAGCTTAGTTTGAATTTGATGAGCTTACTTTGATAGAAAGCAGCTATTTGCATTCTTATAATCAAAATATTAAAACATTAAACATTCTAGAAAGCTTATAATCTTCAAAATAGTTCCTAGAAAAGCACTGGGATGTCTTAATGTTGGCATGGGCACGTGTGGCAATTCAAGCTGTTACCTTGAGGTAGGAACCTCAAGTTTGAGGATTCTGATTCAGCAGAGTGTGCTTTCAGTAAGGGGCCACTCATTCTGGCTCATGGGATGTGTTAGCACCATACAAGCCCCAGATGAATCCCTATTATGAAAAATCAACAGGGGCAAAGCAAAGGTGTGTGTACAGTGGCATGGGAGGGGTCATTGAACTGGTGATTTTCTATTTATTTATTTTTACAGGCTGGTCTGTTAGGGTTAGGGCTACACAACAGCAGCTGATTTCCTGACCTTCTCTGAGATAGATTTTAGTGTATTGGCCTCTGACGTTCCCCCCCTGCCCCAAATACCCCTCTCTTCAGTTGGACATAAGTATGTTGTTGCTTTTATGATAAGCAAAACCGATTAGGGAGATGAAGAGAACTGAACGTTGTTCTTAGTCTAATTTCTCTCCCTTTTCCGGCCCAGTCACTCTAAGAAACAAACTCAAGCCAGCACTGTGTTGGTGACTGCCATGTCAGGGAGTAGCAAGAGGAGCAGCAGCGGTGACATTGATGTAGCCGGAGAACTGAGCCGGCAAAGAGCAGGTACAGACAGGGCAGGGGGCTGAGGAAGTACCAAGGGACTGTGTTCACAGACAGGTTTTTTTACCATCACTTGAGAAAGTCCAGGGAGCGCTCCTTTCTGTGTTAGCAGCTCTGGGTGGGTGACTGTGGTATGGCTGTGCTGTTAACTGGAACAATCCCAAACTTGTTGGTCAGACCTGGAACTTCACAGCTGAACATGTATGGAGGCTGTCTTGTTTGTGAGCATTGTGTTCAGCTATAGTGGCTCCCACTATAGGATATCCTGAGGTCCTATATCATGAGAAGATCTTCTGATTACAGCATTAGTGATCTCACTGTGTGGTTATTTTCAGTGTTGTTTCAGAGTTGTCTGGGTGCTCTGGCACTGTTCTTCCTTCAGCAGTAAGGCAGATGAAAGCGTATGCAAAGTCTGTGGCCTTCCCTTTTGTTTTCCTCCATGTTCTGATCACCCCTTGTGTTTTACAAAGCAATACTGTGTCTTCTTGCACTGGAAATCACTTTGGTCTTACACAGGTGGTGTATACAAGAAGCCCAGTCAAAATTCATTATTTCTACAACTGTATATGGTACGCCCGGAAAATGTGACATGCCTGTCATATAAACAGGAAACGACCCTTGTAGGGGACTGAGTGTGGCTGAAAGCCTACTCCAAATAACACTGTTAGTCATCTCCATGTGGTAACCTTCCAGTGCTATGCAAGTTTGGGAAGTGTGGTTGTAACTGGCTTCCACATGCTGGATGAATGCACAGATAACAGATGTTGCCTTGCACATTTAAGTCTTCCTAAAATTTATCCAAGACACAAATATTTTACAGCAGTTGTGGGTAGAAGCTTGCACGCGTGAAGCTCCACACAGGAGCTGGGCTGGACCTGCAGCACTAGATGCAAGGCTGGAGTTCCTCTGGTCATCTGAGGCTTCTGATGACAAGAACTAGTAAAAACCAGAGAGGTAACATACATTATTAAAGATATAGTTGTCAGAGGTGGAATACAATGTACTTCTAAGTGCTGGCTAGTATGTCAGTAAAAGCTGGCTTAATTTCCTCAAGTAGAATATATGTAATGTAACAATAGACTGATGATACCCTCTTGAGGCATACATAATAATTAGGCACTCTCAACTTCCGTATTTTCACATATATAATCTATGGACTATATTCTGTGCCTGGTTTTGGTTTTTCAAATGCTGAACAAGAATACTGTTGGTGAAGTTCCTGCCTCTCATTCCTTGTAGCGTGCCCTGTCTTTCCAAAACCTTTTTTCCTCTGAGCTCTTGCTGAGGTTTTTGAGAGCATGGTAAGAGGGCTGGTTAATGGAAGACCATGGAGTACAAGTTAATGTGGTACCATGAGGAGGTGTTTAGTGTATGCCTGGAAAAACAAACAGTTGTGTTTTGGTGGGTTTTTTTGTTGGGGTTTTTTTTTTTTTTTGTCCCCCCCCCAAGTATCCTGTTGATTGTGGATTGTTGGGAGTGTAGCTTCCAGACTGCAGGTCTGACATGGTTAACCTGGCATTGCTGGTTCACTACTAAGGTACAAATCCTGCATTTGGAATTAAATTTAAAATTCCCTTTCTTTAGAGGAGACAAATTCTTTAAGACCTTATGTTTAAGGCACATCTGAAAATATAAAATAGTGATTTACTTTGCTCAGTATGGGTTTGCTGTGCATGGCAGTTGCACCCTTCAGTCTTGAGGAGCGCAGATCTGAGGGTAACAGCCAAACAATGAATCTGTGATGTTTGTAGGAGCTGACTGTGCTTCTTGTTGTTCTCTAGCAGCATCTGTTGAGCCGTGTATGCATTTTCTCTGTCAAAATAGTGGAGTAGCTGAAATTACTGTACCTGAAAAATAGAGCTCAAACTCATTTTTATGGTAACCTGCAGCTACCAACTGGCACAGCAGTTGCACAGGGCCCAGGTCTTCATGTGGTCCCGGAGTTCTTTTGCTCCATAGCTGCTTACACTCTTGAGACATACTGTAGCACTTACTAAATAGTGCTTACAATAGACTAAGTGTTGAGAAGCTAAAGTTGAGGCACTGTGGTCTGTGACAAAATGAAACATGCATAGCATGTTAGAATCAAACCCAGGCTAGGTTGGGAGTAATATTCACATGGTGTAATGATTTGGAAATGCACAATGTTAATGACAGGACCAAGCTTGGGGTGTATCCCTTTGTTTTGTCTCCTCACATGTGCTTAAGTGATGAGCTCTTTTGGGTTTGGTTTTTGTTTTCTTGGTTTTGTTGTTTGTTTTCTGTTGGGTCCCGTCCCCCATCCCATCCCGTTCTCCCCGCTCCCCGTGGAAAGCTGGATGAAAAGAGGTGAGAAATTATAGTCCTGATATTTGAGGAGGGAGAGTACGGGGATCTGCTTCACTTCCCTGCCACCTTCCCCAAATGAATTCTGCTGCTGTAGGTATTGCAGGAGGAAAGAAAAGAAACTGGAGGGACTTGCGCCATGTGGTTTACCTTCTGGCTAAAGCTGACCCAGCAACGGGGAGATCTCACGGTGGAACAGATGCTGCATTCTCTCAGGAAGTATGAATTTCGGCCTCTGAAAACATCAGTCTTAAAAGCCTGAGGGCTGTGAGGGAAGGTGAAATACTTAAAAAGCAAAACAGCGCTTTGGGTGCATAAAGACGAGATAAATTCTCATAGGAATACTGCATCTGCAGTATATTTGAGCCTCGTACATGTTACGCATATGCAGAAGTGCAGTAGATCCCAGTCAGGTGGTGGGCTGGCTGCATTATGCCTGCTTTCAGGTCATATATGGTATGGACAGAAGGACTTTGTGTAGGGATTAAGTAAAATTCAAATGGCAGGTATTTTGTAGTCTCCTAGTTCCAGTTCTAAATCTCCTTTGTAGTTAGAGTGTTTCTTCTACAATTTGGTTTACATTTGCCTTTCTACAAATGAAACTGGTTACTTCTAACTGCTTTTGATAGTGATGTTGCAAAACATTGACTGTCATCTTTGTAACATCTTACGCCTTGAAGAAAAATGTTACCACTCCTTCCCTACTTTTCCAGTTCTCTTTTTGTCAAAACATCATTTTTAAAATGCTTTGCTTTTCTTCAATTTAAAATTCTCTGGATTCCAGTTTGTTTACATCTCTTCTCGTAAGGTGCCTGAAACTGAGCGCTGTAGTCTACTTGAGGCCTCACCGGGACTTCAAAGCTATTGAGTGGAGAGCTGACTAAGTGAAATGATGACTTCATTTATTTCTTGTAACACTTCTCTTCATACATCTCAGAATTGCATTTTGCAATAGCATTTCCAGTCTGTGGTTTCCAAGGCTTTTCAGTAGGATGAGTGCTTAGCCAAATGGTTTTGTTTTATAGTTATGTATGTATTTTTAATACAAAATGTTGTCTTTTATGCTTGCCTTTAGTGATTGTCACCCCACAAGAGAGACTGTGGGGTTCCATCCTATTTTCCTGGGAATCGTGATGCTTTCCTCATCTCGTGATGCTTTCATAAGGCTCTGGTGAGAATGAGCAATGAGGGAGGAAAAAGTTGGCCTAATTCCAGGACTCTCATAGAGATAATTGAGCCAAAAACTTAAATTGTATATCCCCTGGAACTTGATCATGGGGAATGTCCAGATAAGTCTTCAGAAAAGATTAACTGAGCTAATTGGCAAAGAGAGTTCCTGTGGATGAATTTTTTGTTTCTTCTTGCCTTTTCTTTTTTGACTTTGTTTCTCTGATACCTTTTTAAACTGAACCTCTTCCAAAAAAAAAAAAAAAAAAAGGTTGGTGGGTTTTTTTTTTGTAAATATTTACTGTTCTTTCTTAAGTAAGTGTTGAATATCCAGCAAGAATCTGAGAGTCACTATTTAAAAAAAAAAAAGTGAGGGGGACAGACACCCTTCAGCAGTTGCATTACAGTGAAGAAAGGAGGCAAAAGATTTTATTTTATTTCAAATGGAAAAAGAATCATGTGGTGTCACCTTTTTCATAGATCACAAGGAACAAAAGAGTTTTCACAAGTCAGACATTAAAATGTGGTCTTTGTTATTTAGAATGTATGAATTAAGAAAGCATGTGGTTGGATAACTAGCATTAGGTCTGTACATGTAGTCTTCTTCCAGAAAGGCTAACCATGAACTTTTCAGAAATAACCTCAACTAAAATACATGCTGCCCTGTTGTCTGAGCTTCTGAGACGCTGCAGTCATCATTAGGTGATCTTGGAGTGTTTGTGTACATGGTGGGAGAATCAAGTGAGGAAACTGCCTATCAGAGCTCACCATACTGTATTACTGTCATTATTTATGAAAAGTTTTATTCTAAAATATAATGGTAAATCAATATGATTTGAAATTAACGGAAAAGGTTAGAGAAAAGGATTTGTGACATATAAACAGTACAGACATACAGACCTTCTCCAGGCTGCCCACATCTTTTTTGCATAGCAGGGACCAAAGCTGAACAGAATATTGCAGGTTTGGCCTGACAAGTGCTGAGGAGAGTGGGATAATGACTTCATCATCTCTGTTGGCAATGCCCTTGTTGATGCAACCCAACATACTGAGCTTGTTATCAGCCAGGACCCCCAGGTTCTACAGAGCTGCTCTCTAGTCAGGTAGAACCCAGTGTTTGCTGCATTCCTGTATGATGTTTTCCCAAGTGCAAGGCCTTACACTTGTCCGTGTTGAACTTCATAATGTCTTGTTAGCCCACTCTTCCAGCCTATCCAGGTCTTCCTGCAGGGTGGCTCTCCCTTACAAAGTGTCCCTTTCCCCACTCAGTTTGGTATCGTTGGCAAACTTGATTAGGGTATACTTGATCCGATCATTTAGATCACTTACGAATATATTAAGCAGTGTTCACACAGAATGGGCCCAGTATGGATCCCTCGGGGATCCCACATGTGTCAGATTGCCAGTTTGAAAAGGAGCTGTTCACCACCACCCTCTGGGTGCAGCCTGTCAGCCAGTTCCACATCCACTGCATGGGCCACTTGTGTTACGGTCTAGACATCAGTTTCTCTAGCAGGAGGCTGTGGGAAACTGTATGAAAATCCTTGGAGAAATCCAAATAGACGATGTCCACCGCTCGCCCCACATCAATTACTTTGTCCTAGAAGGCAATCAGGTTTGTCAAGCATGATTTGGGCTTGGTAGATCCATGCTGACTTTTCCCAGTCATGTGTTTCATTTCACGTGTGATAGCCCTCAGGAGGATTTGTTCCATAACTTTCCCAGGGACTGAAGTACAACTAATGGATCCATAATTTCCTGGATCCGTTTTTAAACTCTTCTTGTAGATGGGGGTGACATCTCATTTTCCCTCTCTTCTCCTTGTTCTATATACCCATGTAGTTAAGGTGAGTTACAGCTAAAAACCTTAGTGATTTGCACAGCTATCCTAGCGACAAACCTCGCTTTCTGCTGGAGAGTGTGTTCCGCTAATCGCATTTAACCTTCGTAGGGAACGGCTGGAGTATGAATGCTTCATACGAGACCATCTGGAAAAGAGCTGCTCCTGGTGCTTATCAATATTCCTAACAGGAACCTACCCAGAGTCTTCGCTCTCGGAGCAGCAAGACTGGAGAGGCAGTGACAGCTATAATGGCAGGGCACTGATGACTTTGGAGAAATGTTACTTTTGTAATTGGAAATGATACAGTGTCATTAAGACAGATTGTTGGTGCCATTTTTATTCTTGTCATAGGCTTAGTTGTACAAATGGATTTACTCTTAAGGAGATTACTTCAGAATTTTTATGCTTTCCACAATTAGATGGACAGACCATGAGGCTTGAACTCATTAAATGCTGTTTTTCCAGAACAACAGGTAAAGTGAGGATTTGAACGACTGCTTACTTCTTCCTTTAGTTGAACAGGAGCACAGAAGAGGGGAGATGTCATTGACGTGATCCCAAAATGTGGCTTAAGAGTGCAGAGAGCTCTGGCTTGAGCTCTGGCTTGAGCTCTTATTTTCTTTTTTGTTTGTTTTGGGATAGGGGGTTTGATTTGGTTTGGTTTGATTTGATTTTGTTAAAGATGTTGCTCTCAGCAAAATCCTCTTTATAGCCCATGTGTAGTATAAAATACGAGAGGCTTTTTTTAAAGACAAAAGCAAGTTCCCTTCCCCTCAGGAAACTTCTCAACAATAAAACATGAAGTCATTTAACACTGATTTATGCAACAAAGAAACTCTTCATACCTTTCATATGAAATTTTCAGTTTGTCCCCCCCCGTGCTGATACTCTGAATAGGTGTCTTAATACAGGAACAGAATGACTGGTTAAAATTTATGCTGCTTATTTTGTCTCTAGTTTAGGTGGGAAATAAGATGACATTCCTACATAAACCCTATGTTGAATGGAGATCCCGGACATACTGCAACATCCACAGAGAGGGCAATAAGAAAATTCTGCCTGGAAAGTGAGAAACTCTGTAAAGGACTCCTAAATAGGGTTATAGCTCCTTGCTGCTAGTCTCCTGTGAGTAACTCTCCAAAACAAATCCGAGATGGAATTCATGCTGCCAGAGGTGTGACTTTTATATTTCACATTCTGAAGCCTACTGAATGCACTCTGAATAAATGTTCAATGTGTCTTAAGTTCCTCAGGTTAAGTCTGCCATGATCGAACACGGTAGATTTACAGTGTGATGATGAAGGAATACTGCATTCCTCTGTGTTCAGAATACATCCAAGCTGCGTGACAAAAATACATAGCGCTAGCTTCCCCTTCTGGCCAAAAGAAGTAAGTGATCCGAAAGGCAAGACTCCCACGAATTATTTCTCCATTTTCTTTCCATGTGCTAAAGGCAAACAGTAGGTTTCAGAGAACAAATTAATGCTGAACTGCCACTGTGGGAGAGGAAAGTGCTGATGGAACTGCTTTGCTTCTTGCAACGTAATGATGTATTGAGATGGGATTGCTGTTGGAACATAGAATTAGTTTATAAACATGGGCCTAATCTGGTAAGCAATTAGATAAAAATACCAACTTTGGGACAGAGAGATTCCCAGTGTCCCTTCCAGAGCCCTCTTAGCGGGTGCTGGAAACAAATATTCTCCTGCGTTTCATATTTGGTATGCCAATTTTCCCTGTGCAGTTACATTAGTTATGATTGTTTGGGTGTGGTTTTGGTTGGTGGTTTTTTTTGCTTGCCCTTTTGTCTTATTTAAAGATTCTTCTTTCATTTTAATTCTATGGCGCAATATTTCTGTAGCGTTAGCGTAAGCTTTGTAAACGTAGGAAGGTGTACTAGCAGGGAGGTGTTTATTTTGTGGCATAAAGTAACAGTACACAATATGATCCAACATGCTTTTTAACAAGCCCTTTCTAAGTTAGTTTGCCAGACTTTTACAATGTTGTATTACTATGTTTGTGGATGGGTTGATCGTACACCGCTGAATCTTAGCAGAATCTTTCATCTTGGTCATTTTCACTCCCATCTGCTATAGCTGCCTGGAAAAATGGGATGTTTATAATGCAAAATTGTGTAGTGATTTAAGATGACCAAAGTCTTACTTTTGTGAGTATGTTGGAGAGTAAGCATGGGAACACGCCATGCATGCATATACATACATACCAGAGAAACCAACTTCCTGCATGATAAATGCTCCTTGTGTTTAAGATGCTCAGGTGGACTGCAGGAAACAGGCTTCCCTGTTCATGCCACGGGTTTGGTCCAAATTGGAAGCACTGAGGTTTTCCTGTATCTTAGTCTTGAATCCCAATTATCAGATTTATCATGGGCTTGGTCTTCCTCTTCATCTTGGCCTTGTCATCCTGGAACCAAAAATGTGGCTTGATAGGTTTTGCTGTGATGTTATGTTCCTATGGACCGTTCTACCCACTATCTCACTTCCACCAATTGTGGTTTTCACCTGCTTTCAGCATAGGAATGTTGAGACAAAGGCCTTTGAGCACCAATGCTGTTGGAGATGCAGGGAAAAACACTTGAATACATGAAAGATTATGTCTTTACTCTTCATGCTCGAGTTGTAAACCAGGTTATGCATCCATCATTCATTCCGTGTCCCCATGTATGCTTCAATTTATGAACTACGTTACGCATTTTTTGATGTATGAGACTGTGCTAATTTCATACCAAACTTTAGCACACTGGGGTAGGGGAAAGGAGGATTGTATTGAGTCACTTGAAAGTGTCAGTCCTTTGCTCCTGTCTTTGTCAGCTCCTACAGAAATTAGAAATTGCAGCTGATCAAGCCTTTAATTGCAAAAGCAAAAAGTAGCAGGTAACAAGGGTGTCTTGTCAAAGGCACTTGTCAGATTGTATTATACTTCTTATGTTTACTAAGATAATTGCTATGGTTTCATTCCTGTATCAAAAATAATCAGGAGGCGGCTATTAATGACTTCCTTTTCAGCTGTGCCATAATGAACTGCATGAGAAATATTTTGATAATATGAGTCATTGATGGCCATGGAGGAAAACATACTCTTTAAGCCAAGCTTTTAAATACTTTCTTAATAGAAAGAGGGGGGGGTGGGGGGGAATCTGTATTTTACTGGCAAGTGACTTGGTTTTCCAGGATTATGGTTTTTAACAACGAATCAGTCTTGGAGACAACATTATTTAACGTGCTTTTACAACCAGTAGTCTACGTGAATCATGTTTGGGGGTTTTGCCCATAGAGTAATTTTATTTTTATTTTCTGAAAATTGTGAACGTTTACAGAAAAGATAACTGCTTTTATAAGATTTTTTTTTTTTAATCTGTCCCTGTTATATGTTATTTTATATCAGGTAGTTCATCATGAACAATTAAAAAACTTGTGCACAAGTAGTAAGAAACTTGGCTGTAATGTTGATGTCATTTCTCACTAATGTGCAGTCATAGCTCAGTTCATACCAAGAAAATGCTGAAGTCACTGCTATAAGGTTTTCTGAAGAGATTTCAGCTCCCATGTTTATAAAAGTGTTACACAAATATAAACCATAGTTGTTTAAGTTGAATTTTTCCTCCTCTTTCTTCAGATGTTGTCTTGTAGGTCTGAGCCAATGCTCAAAGAGCAAATTTCTTTTTCCAGCTTCCTCAGGCAGCTGTAAACAGCTGTGACAACCCTATAGCTCCTCACCAGCATGAGTACTACAGTGGATCTGTTGGAGCCTCCTCTCTTTGTAGCTTGCTGAACCTAGAAAGCTGTGGTAAGGCTTTTGTCTCCAGACCTAGCCAGGGAGCTGACTTGCTGCTCTCTCCTGCTCTTTGTAGTAAAACCTTTGAATGCCTGTGTGCAGCAAACACGTGTTTGTATAGTTATTAATGAGCCTTAGGGGAGATTCCTGTCTTTTGTGCTGTTTCGTTGCCTGTGTCACGAGTGCGAATCCTGAGGCCTGGGTTCATGCTGCCTTTTAACAGACAAGCTTTCAGCTGTCAATATGCTTCCTCTCGTTTTTATTTGAGGTGTCCAGTTACCTTCTAAGATGAGGCAGAAGGAGTATTTTGTCTGAAGTGCTGAGACTGCTAAAAGGCTAGAGCTTTTTACCGTAAATAAGGCTGTAGTCGGTATTTACCTTAGTGCTGTGCTGTGAAGAAGAGATTGGTTCGGTCTTCTGTGCTTGTGTGAGAACTGGAATGAATTGAAGGGTAAAGGTAAAGGGTAAAGGGTAAAGTAAAGGGTAAGTGGTCATTCAGTCACCACTATAGTTTCAGTTTGTGCTGTGACAGGGACTGTAGATATTCTGTAACTTGGCTAAACAGACACTTGTTCATGGTCAGATCAGATTGGTAGTGCAACTGATGAACTGTATAAAATAGCAGAAGTTTTGTTCTTAACTGCTGAATGCACAATTTAACCTCATTCCTATTATTCCGGTCCACAAGATTATCGTAGACGGAGAACTGAACAATCCACTCTCCTCTTCAGCACTGACAAAACGTGCCATTTCATGTATCCATTAATCTAGCTCTCCAACAAGGTCAATGACAAAAGCACTAAAGATGAAAGCACACGAAGTGCAATAAAATGCAGGATCAATGATCAGTGTTAAGGTGATTCCCCATATACTTCAACAGTCTCATTCAGTAATTCCTGAGGAGTAATGTTGGGACGCCAGGCATAACCTACACTCAGGTCTATAAACCATATCACCTCGATGCACTGGAAGGGTGAGATCAATGGTGTGTGATGAAACCATAGCAGAATGGCTTGGTTGTTGCTGCCGCTGATATTAAAATAATAGCGGGGATGTGCTACCTAGGTTTAAGCACAGTACTTGAGACGGAGAGCCTTAGAAAACTTGTTTAAGGGAGAGGTGATAGTGATACATGCCAACTCTGCTGAATAAAGATCTGCTTAAACAGAAACACTACACAAGGCTATGCTGAAATGGGAATTTTTGTCTCTGTCTGCTGTGGTTTCATCACATGCTGATAGGGACACAAAATCGCACGTTTTCTTAACTCTTCAGAGTGGATTGTTCAGTTTTCTGTCTATGATAATCTTGTGGACTGGAATAATAGGAGTGAGGTTAAATGGTGCATGCAGCAGTAAAGAACAAAACTTCTGTTATTACACACAGTCTGTCAGTTGCCCTGCCAAGGTGATTGGGCTGTGAACAGGTCTGCCACAATCTAGAGAAGTGCTAGTATTGGCCTTTCCGTTTATTGGAAACAAATGCATGTGCTCGAACAAGAAGAGAGTGCAGAAAAGGGATGGCAAGATGACTAGAGAAAAACTAACAGTGTAAAAAAAACTAATCCAAACCCGCCAACCAAACCACCACAGATAACCAACATTCCATGAGAGGAAATTTTAAAGTTCAGCTTTGTTTAGCTTGGGACAATGAAGACTGGAAACAAGTATGATTTATTAAACACAGTTTGGGGATGTAAGCACTTCTTTACTGGTATCTGAAATGAAATCAGGCAATACTAGTTGTGCACAAGTTCAAACTGGACACTTTTAAGATTTCAGACCTAGAGGTGATGTTTTGCAACATCAATCCTTGTAAGGATGGATAAGGGCAAAGAAACCGATATTGCATCGACATGGAAGTCTGTGTATTCATGAAAGGACCAGAACTGAGCCTTGACCATCTCCAAAGCAAGGTTTTGGAGAGGGAGCAGGTTGTCACTACTGCGCACACCTGTAGTGTTATTTCATTGATCTTTGACATTAACCTTTGAAAGTCCATTTTTGCACTGACTGGGTTAATGAGTTGGTTTCTGTGATCGCCAGGATGTTGGATTAGTTTAGGGTCACTTTTCAAGACCAGGCTGAGGTTTCAATTGTGTTTGTGGAAGGACCTGCGGCATAGGGCATGGCTGTGGGGTGGTGGACTTTGGGCCTTGTCTCCCTGTGCAGAGTATGGCAAGCATCCCTCTTCCGAGGTGCAGTTTATGTCAGTCAGCTCCTGAAATTCTGCCTCAGCATGGCGGCCATCCAACGGGTGGCTCTTTGGTCTCATGGCTGCCCCGGATTCTGCCCAAAGGCTGGAGGGAGGGTAAAGGCACGGAGGCGCTAGGATGGAGTCTCCCGGGATGCCTGGCTAAGGGCAAGGCACGTGGTGGTGGCTGTGATCACCACACGCCCTCGCCTCCTTGCCCAGC
>NW_010223563.1:0-50036 GCF_000690775.1 Eurypyga helias | reverse complement strand
CTGTTCTTACCTCAACCCATGAGTTGTCTTATGTTTTCCTCTGCATCTGTCCCCTATCCCACTGGGGGAGGGGGAAGTGAGTGAGTGGCTGTGTGATGCTTAGTTGCTGACTGGGGTTAAACCACCACAGTTTGTCTGTAACAAGAAAAGAAGATCAACCATGAACGCTGAACAAAAAGGCAAAAGAAATATCTTCTCATTAATAAGATGTGATGGGAAGAGGTAGGTCTAAAACAAATGTATAAAGCCAAGGAAACTGGTTCTGTGCAACTTGGTTCCAGACCCCTTTTCTTATGCATTATTCTCTTTATGTTTTATTGACAAATGGTACTCTTTTTTTTTTCTGTGAGCACTGCTCCATCTGCATAGGGTGAGTACGTTCCTTTACACTGCCATCTCCACTGAAAGGCTTTGGTCTTTTTTTAATATGTTCTGTAACTTTCTGTTACCTAAATGGACACTGCTGCATTTCTGATAGTGAAGGGGACACTGCAGTTGTTTAGATTCTTCATCAGATGAAGTGTAGTCCAAGATGAATGCCTTTTCAAAATAAATTCCTTACCTCATACAATTCATAGGATTCATGCAGAAATTACTTTGTAAAGCTTTGTGGTCTATGCTGAATCTGGAGCCAGACCTGAAAATCATAATTGTCCCCACTGACTCTAAAAGCTGTGAACTTCATTTAGTACATGAACAGTCATGAACAGTTTAGCACCTGGTGATATCTTTATCTTTTCTGCCTTACGTTGAATTTGAACTTCTGACAGGGAAGTAAAGACCCTGTTGTCAAATGCCTGCATCCTGAATTCAGCAACTTAGTATGGAATTAGATACTTCAATTTTTATATGATGCATTTAAAACATTTATATAGAATGCAGCTTTTTTCCAAATACGCCCTGAGGAGTCTAAGAATAATCAAGTGTAAATTGCTTTTAACTTGAAATAACAATAATGAGAAAATACAGATATAATAGAGATTTTAGTCCTAACTAGAAACAGTGGTGATTAAAACTGACATGACCTAAATGTCTCTCTACAAATGTATTTAAATTCCCAATGTTTTGTAATACCACTGTGCCAAGGAATTAAAAATAATTTACTGGAGAATGATCCAAATTTTGCAGCTCTTGAATGCTAAGGATTATATTTAAGAGGACTGTGGCAAATTGGATTCTATGTCAAATCTGCACCTGCACGTATGATGCTTTAACAGCTTTGGTTTAAGAAATATAGCTTCATTCTTATTTGACACTAAGACATGGTCATATCTTGGAAATGAGAGAGATTTGAGTGAGATTAATAAATGCATCACTATTTAGAAACAGATTAAGATAAAATGGAACATGCCATGATGAGAATGGTGTTGTCACTAGCTTCATTTGATCCAAGGCAGTTAAATTACAATGTGCCTTTCTTTATGAGGCAGTTTTGCCAAGACAAATATTGTTAGGTTAGAATTAATTGTGCAGAAATTTAAATACATCGATCTCTGTTTTTAAACAAAATTACTGCTTCTTCTAACAACAGAATCTTGTACTTCCTTGTGAAAAACAAAGTATAGTGTATGACAGTAATGTTAAAACAAATTAATCATACCTCAGTCTCTGTCCTCTTCCATCTCATTTTAAGTTTTTGGAGGATTAAACTTCTTTTGGTTACTCAACTGTAAAAATATAATTTATAGATAACGTCCTTTAATAGTGTATTAACTCAACTTCCATCTTAAAAATACACAAGTAGACTGGCTGTAATGTTATGGTGGAGACCAAAATGAATATTATCGTTTCCCTTATATATTGCCTCTTGGGCAAACAATTGCCTAATCCAAGCTTTAGCATTTTCTCTCCTACCCTTTATGGGATGCAGGAATGCACTTAAACATCAGGCTCCAGCTTCATATCCATATATGTGCTATCCAGAGACTCATTTTTATATTAAAAAAAAAAAAGGTAAGTTTTGTCTCCCTGACATTTTCTAATCCAAAGAAAAAATTTACTCACTTTATTTATACATATTTAAATAATATCCTTCCATTGTAAAGAAAAAGTTCTTAGTCATATCTCACCCAAAGAAAAAGTTTTCATTTCCAAATAAAAGCAGGGCTTTCTCTTTTTCTCTCCCTTGTCTTTCCTGAAAATTTAGAGCCATAAATGTGATAACCACATGAAAATTTCATACTCCAGGGGATTGTGTATTTTTAATAGAATTTTCTTACCAGAAGCTTTACCATTGGGTGATTATCACTTTCCATAATGTAGCTCTCAGAACTGCGGCACTCTGGCTGTGTGCCAATTTATAAAATTGAAGTGGCCACAGTTCACTAATTTTTCTGTGTAGGAAATAAAGTTGTTAGATGTAAATGTGATAAATATTGCCAAGTAATGGATTACACTGTATAAACCGAACAGTAATTGTTTTATGGTAGTTATTAAAATGTTCTTTAAGTCTGACATCAAAGTTGAAATAATTAATATTTTAAAGTTTGCTGAAATTTGCCCTTCTTAATTTAAAGAAATCACTGCTTATTGATAGAGTACTAGACATTTTGTGAAATTATTCTAAGAATAATAATATATGGTAATGTAAACCTACTTTAATGTTAATAACATGAAATAAATTTTTCAAGTTATATCTGTACTGGAAAAGTTTTTTCATTGTAAATGCTACAGAAACGTGGATTTTTCTTCTGACTTTAAATTAGCATTTTCTTCTTTTAAGGAATAATTACAGGATTTTTAAAAAATAAGTTCTAAAGTATTCATACTATCCATATGTGTTGCTGTATTTCTTCCTTGCACATTATATTAGTTTCCCAGGAGAAATGTATTTCCTCTGTCATCCCACAATATTTGGAGGTCTTTGAGTAATTATCATCATCTCATACACCTCCTGCAGATTTTTTTAGCTATAGCTTGAAGTTATTCATAGTATTTTTCCCATGTTTTATAGCACTGTGGTCTTAGTATGTGAATTATAATATATGACTTTATTAGAAGAGTATGAATGGGGAGCAGTTGAAGTTTGAGGCTCCTTCTGGCCTAATTCCTAGACATTCAGGAACATTCACAGAAACTGTATGAGAGGCAGCATAAGGAGGAAAGAGCAGTTGGCAAACGCCTTGTGAGACGTTTAGTGTGGTTCTCCCTCTGGGTCTTCTCACTCTGGGCATTTGCAAGGCAGGCTCTCAGCAGGCCACAGAGGAGACCCGCTCAGTACAGTGGGGCTAAAGCAGCACTGGTGCGATATTGCAAATATTGCGAATGTCCTTCTGCAGGTCACTGTAAGGTGAGGACAGTGTTGATGTTCTGGAGGTTATAGCACATGTTATAAAGAAGTAGTATTTTTAAATCTGTTAGAGAAGATACAATCCCAGACCAACTTTGCCTCTATGCAGGTTTGGATGATTCATTGTAGGGGGGTTGTAGCAGGTTATGAATGTATATGCATTATTAATTGTACTCATAGGCTCATTTTAATAACTGACAACTTTTAGGAATGCCTCACTAATGTTTCAGGGAACTTGGTATGGTTCTTCATCAGGACTTTCAGTACAAACTTCAGACTAAATACAAAACACGTTTTTATCTTTACATTGCAATTACTATGAGAGTGGCAGAAGCTGTGGTAAGTCTCACATTCTCAGTTACGAATACTAATTGTTTGATCCCAGACTTAAGTGGCACAGTAGTCATCATCAGGCTCAGTAACTAATGGTAATAGATGAAAACCTGCTGATCATCCAGCTGCCAGTGATGATGAGAGAGATATTATGGAGGCAGCGTAGCAATTTCTTTGTTTAAGACTGCATTGGACTATGAATATTATCTTAATGGCTTTTCCCAGCTTTGGTTATGAGTATAAATAATAATAATAGTTTCTGTATTTAATTTAGGGATCAAAAAAATCCATATTTTAAATATACATTCCATATATTATTTCTCTAGAAACTCCATAATGCAGAGCAGCTTTCACATACTGTACAATCAAAAAGAACACTTAGCGAAGTTTGCTATAATGTTCTGTGATTTTTTTATCTTCAGTTTTCTCAGTAGATATTTGACAACTTAAAATCCCTGGTTTTTATGCTGTCACCTTTATTTGATTAAGAAAAATAACAGTTATTCATTTAGTCACATAAATTGCAGAACTTGATGTTGAGACTCAGTTTGTGCTGGCAGGACTCAGCGGTATTGTGGAATTTCAATGACTTTCATAAACTCTGAATAGAAATTGGAGTTTTCAGCAACTGACATGTGCAGAGCCACAGTGCCTTGCTCCAGACAGTTTTAGTAACATTTCTGGTCTCCATTTGGGAATATTGAAAATACATATTTAATAGTATGTCATCTCTTGAATTACATTAAGAAATAGTATTGAAACTTAATGGAATCTTTTGTTGTGGAATATTGACCTTGTGCCATCCTAAAATTGGATAGAGACATAAACATAGATTTTGATCTGGAAGAAAGTTATTATTTTTGAAAATCACGCTGTTTTGTCATGCATTGGTGTATGAGTACGTAGTGCATATAGTATGTAGTGCAGGACCACTAGCTGTAGTTACTGAAACAGAAGCAGAAATTGGGGCACTACGAAGAGATGTGAACCTTTGGAAAATAGTACATGTGAATATGTCTCCATAGAGCGGAGCTTTGACTGCACTGAGGAGGCCTAAGAAATGGCTTTAGTAGCAGTATATTTTTGGCTGGGTTTCTGTTGCTGAATCTAATCTTGATAGATGGAGGATAGATTATTTTTTCTAATTCTTCATAAATAGAGGGTAATTCTTGATAAAGGGAAGATAGGCTATTTTTTCTCCCATTCTGTGCAGTAGAATTTCTCAATACCCTGTCAGATTATTAGGTTTTATTCTGAGAGTTAATTTTTTAGCATTTGCAAATTTTAACTATGCAGTGCATCAGCTGGAGTATCCTTTGAATCATCCAGCACTGTTCTTTGACTGAATGTGTTATCAGTTATAGGGGCTGTCTTTTGCACCACAGAAGCTGGAAGGTAGTGCCATGACCAAGGCTGGATGTTGTCTTACCAGTAAAAAATTCAGACAATCCTTATCCAGCTTTGGAAATCCCTGAATTAAAAATTAATGGGGATTTGAAGAGTAAAAAAAAAGGTATCATATATACTTGTCCTATTTTATTTCTCCCATCTTCTCTTTACAGCCACTGTTGAAAACAGCATTGCTAGGTTAGATGGTCCTTTGGCCAGCTGACTTAGTATTCTTCTTTAAATAAAGACTAGGACAATGCATGCCAGAATATGAGATTTTAAGACTGATTCTTAATGTATATGTTAAGCACCAGCCCAGCCTTTTTGTGAGATGAAAATAAACCAGGCAGACTCTTCACTGATCTGCAGCTGGAAAATTCTAATTGATTTTGACATGAATGACTGTTTTTTGAAATTCATGTACCAACATTTTTGTCACATTGAGAGTGGCATGACAATAAACCTTGTACCAAAATTTACACAATATTATGAATAATTTTTTTTTTTTAAATGGACAAGAAGGCGGAGCAAGAGCAGCAACGAATCTTCAGCACCTGTAACCATCCTCCTCAAGGCCTTCCAGAATGCTTCATGTCTTTTGAACTTAGACTTCTCTTCTTTTTCAGACAGGGAATCTGCATGCCTACAGGGTCTGCTGTATTATTAAAGGTCACTAAATATTTAGTCTTGTTTTACACTCATGAAGGCTTGTTTTAACCTGTCAATCTCAAAGCATTTTACCAAGAGAGAAGAATTTCATATATCCATTATATGAAAACCGTGGCATTGTAAAACAGCTTTCTGGAGTCACTGCTGAATGCTCACTGTATCGCACTGTGTTATTGTTTTATACAACCTTGTGCTGGATTGATCAAAGAAAGTGTTCAATAGAATGTATGGATAATAAGGGCAGTTTATAATAATAAGCTGAGTTTTAATGTGGTATTTAACTATCTTAATCAATAAGGTAAAAACGTAACTGATTAAAGAATATGCTAATCAAGTGTCAGGAGCTGGACAGATGAAGTAGCTGTCAAATTCCTTACACATTTCCTAAAAATGTTGGCTTGGCATTATTTGAATCATTGACTGGAGTTAAGAGTAGGAGATACTGTTGATGAGGCACACATCAATCATTTTCACATTTTAATAGCCTCCATATTCATTCTACTGTTCTCATGCAAAACATGAAGAGAATTAGCATTTTGTCATGAGCCTCTGTCAGTTCTGTGCTTCACAGTTGGCATAAAGTTATGTGCCAGATGGGTGGTTTTAACTTTTAGAACAGGAATGGCTATTTGGATAAAGTGCCCTGCAATTCAAAAACATACCACTAAAACATCAGAGGACTTGAGCTGTGAAAGGATTGAAATACATACATAGGACAGTAACAAGAATACATTGAAAACCACACACAATCAAAACCTTAGTGAAATGTTTGAGATCTGCTGACATGTTTAGTTTCATATGGCGATCCCTACAGCAATGAGGGATTGGTCTATTCCTCAAGCTCTTTATGAAAAAAGAGACCATATATTGCTTTTTAAAGAAAATTCAGAAAGAACAGTTTTTATGTGTAGTTTTCCTTTCCTTTTCCCCCCATGTTTATACCTTTTGATCTTAGGTTAGTTCTATGCCATGTTGAAGCAAATGACAAAACGCCTTCTGACTTCCATGAGATAGTGGTTTCACCTGTATTGACCTTTTGGAATATAATGATCACACCAAGAGGCAGAGCCTAGATTGAAGTATTTAAAAAGCCCTGATCTGAGGGCACAACTATTTATCCTGGAAAAATTTATCTAGAGCTCTCTTGATTTTATCTATTATTTTAATGCAGATTGCCCTTTGTTGATTTTCAGACATTATGAAATTTATATCTACTTACTGGAAATGTAAAAGCGAATACAATTATAATTATACATTCTTCCTTCCATACAGTTGCAAGAGTTTGTCTGTGATCAATTTTTTTTTCTTTGTATGATCACTCAGTCACTGAAAATCTACAAAGGAGGCACGTAACATTCTCTTTCATGTAATTATAGAGAGGATTTTTAAAAAAGGAGTGAGGTAGTGGAAAGCATTTTTGAAGAGTTGTGGAGGCAAAGAAGGAAAATTATTTTGTGATGGAACACGAAGCAGAAGTGGAAAGGCTTATATCACAGGATAGATGCAGTCCTGAAATCAGAGATACAAGCATTAAATGTGCTGCTGCAGTTGATTTATTGATACTGCTTAGAGATAACTAAAGAAAATACTCATCATCGTATGCTTGTGTAACATATTGGTATTGTATTTAAGTAATCTCATGATTCAAAGTTTTTCTGGTCTGCTGCAGAGAATAGGAAAAAATATGTTTCAAACAAATAACCAAACAATGCCAAATAGCTCAGTAGGAAATTTTAAATCTCTCTCAACTGTTCAGTCAGCCTAATCTAAGTGACACTGAATATGTTCAAGTACTTCACCAATTTTGTTGATATATTTTTCAGTAGAGTGTTAACCATGCCTGAAGGAGTCTGGTAGAATACATTGAAATTACACAGCATAATCACATCTGTGAAATTTTTGACAAAATAAAACTTCCCAGAGAGCAGTTGTCAACCTTTTACTGTCCCCTGGCATATTTTGAAAAAGCCTTCAAGCTGATGAATACTATTCATGGTACAAGTTATGCTTCTTTGCAACTTGTGAGCTTGTCATCTTTGATTCTCATAAAATGTGTTGGTTTTCCACTGGAAATATTCTCATCATGTTCTTCTGTCCACTGATAACTTAACAGCATATCTGCAGTTTAAATTCCCTTAAGATGATGAGAATCATAAGTGTAAATCTATCGGGGAAACTCTTGTGATTATTTTTGCCATCTTTAGTCTTTGTATCCATCATTTTTTAAAAAAGGTTTTCAGCAAAATTGAATGTAAATGTATTTTGGTGATGCGAATATTTGTCTCAAGAAACTGTAGAAGCATAAACCGTGACAATGCCAATGTTTGTTATTTGAAGACCAAACAACAGGATTGTGATCTCACTGATTCTTTTCTTTCTTTGTAGAGAATTTGTATATCCAGCTTTTAACAGAATTCTGAACACAGTGCAAAGGAGGCATTAATGCATTTGTGAAATATATTTTTAAGTTATCACTGCTGTTTGTATACTGAGCTTATATTTAAGATTTTCTTGTCTGTTGCATGTAAAAGATGTTTAAGGAAGAACAGAAAATGATAGCCATAATTGTATAGCCCTTCCCTCATTTTGCTGGGCAGTAGTTATGGGTAAAGCATTTTTGAAGTCACCGTGTACTTTTACAGGGTTTGGTAGTATAGTTGTCAGTGTCACCTCGGTAGTTAGGGTGTATGTTTGCTCACTGTGGTACTGTGGTTCATATATCCATTATAGTAGGTACACAACCATGTTGAAGAGTAAATTTTTAGATGCTAAGATTTTTAAAAATAAAATAAATACTTCTCAGAATATCCAATAAACTGTGCTAAAATATTTTAAAATCATTAACTTTGTGAAGGTCACTAATAAAATAATTGAGAGCTATAGAATCACCCCATAGGCAAGCAAGATTTAGACAGCTCCCCTTTTTCCTTCATTTAACCCCTCTAAGTTCCAGGTTTAAATCAAGTGATCAGATATCAAGAAATTTAAAGACATTTTTATAACATTTTACAAAAAATTTTGCATCTAAAATTACCACTCCTTGGAATATAATGCAAAATAAATAAAAAAAAGCCAGAGAAACTGATACTATTTTTATTTATTACATCTGTAAAAGTTAAGGTTCAGTGAAGAAATGTATAAAATATTTATAATTCAGAAACATGCATACTCAATTAGTCTGTTCAATATAAACCTGTCATAGGAAGAACATATGTCAAAATGAAATCATAACTTGATCTATGTATAGGAAGTAAATGTGGAAAAATATGCTAGATATGGTAATTGTTGTTTTAAATTTTGCAGAATAGTCATAGTCAAGATATATATTTGACATTGCAAGAAGTCTTTCTCTCATTCTTTAATGAAGCCTACCTGCATGTACTTTTTGCCATGTTGATTGATCTGATAAATAAGAGTAAATGAATGCCCATTTATCATATATAGGTTCCAAGAATGATTCAAAACTTGTATGTCGTTCTTTGAACAATTATCAGAGTGGAGTAGTGAATGTCTTTTCATGGCAATGGAAATAAAATGAACCAAATGCAAATGAAAGCTAGAGATCTCTTGGGTTTTGTTTAAAACAAAATATTTGTAAAAGTATATTCAGTAAAAATCACTAATTAATTATGAATTGAAAACCCACTGAGGAATATGCAGTTTTTCGTATTAACCAAATCAAAGGTACTATATCACAAAATGTACTTTGTTCTTTCTTTTGACAAGTTAGTTTAATTTTAATTATATTTACTTCACTGAATAACAGTAAATGTTCTCGAGAGTATCTTGAAGATACTTTACTGAAGATTTAAGGTCTACTCCAGTTCATGCTGAAATCTGTAAGAAATGAGAATTATTCCTAATATTATGAGTCCACAAAGAATTCATAGATATTGCTTTGCAAATGTTATTAAGTTTCTTGCTGAAATATGTAATGACACCCATGTTGGCTAAAAGGTGGTTGAAAAGGAGTTATCTAGACCTATTTCTGCAGTCAAGTATCTAGGGGAAAGTCTTTTAAACTCAAAACCCCTCACCCACTCAACAACTTCTTCCCAGTCCAGGTTTTTATTAGCTTATAATTAAGATAAACTTTTAAACTTAGGAAGACTCAAGATGATTAGATAATAAGGAATAGAAATAAAAGTGGTTTATAAACATCTTTGCTCTTTCCACACTGTGTCCTTCTGTATGGATTCAGTTTAGTGACAAACATCTCAGTTTTCTGAGAGAACAAAAAAATGGGTTTTCCTCAGACATCTCTAAAGCTTTTCAACTCCCTTCTCCTCTTAGTCTTACTTTCTCTGAGTCGTTTTTCTTTTACTCTCTCCTGTCTCTGACACACCTTAGGGTCTAGTCTCTTCAAACTTTACTCCTGGAGCATGTTTAGTTCCCCTGCAAGCAGGAGCATTCTTCTCACTCATTTGATAGGGCTCACCTGCCCCAGCCTGGGATAACCTAAGAAATACCTGAATAGTGTCGAGACTGACATCTTGAGTTGTGGCACTAACATTTTCTGTATGCTGTGTCTGAGAAGTTCTGCTCTCACTAACCTCCTGCTGAGCTGGAGCTGGACAGTTGTTTCTGTGAGCTCGACTGGGGAGATGACTACAAGTTCTTTTCAGAAATGAGTGGTTTAGTCTGGACCATTCCAGTCATGCTGTCGCAGTGGAGGAGGTGGGCAAACTGCCCCACTAGCACAGGAATGAGTGGTTACTGACATGGTGGCCAGGACCTAGGCAGAAAATATTGGTATGACTGACATGTAAGGATGCTGGACAGTTTAGAGGAAAGAGAACAGAGAAGGACTTGTGGAGGTGTGACAGTTGGAGGCTGTCTTGGGCATAGCCATCACAAAATGATAGTTTGGGATTCTCGGAGGAGTAAGCAGTGGGGTCAGTAGAACTGTTGCCTTGGACTTCTGGTGGGCAGAATTTGGCCTGTTTAGGAGCCTAGTTGACAGAGGCCCTTGGGAGGCAGTCCTGAAGGGAAAAGAAATCCAGGAAGGCTGCACATTATTCAAGAAGGAAATCTTAAAGGCACAGGAGCAAGCTGACCCCATGTGCCAGACGACAAACCGGAGGGGAAGAAGAGCAGCCTGGCTGAACAGAACCTGGCTATTTTTAATCAGATCCTGAACATTTTCAATCCAATTTCAGACTGGTTTTGACCAACATTCATTTGTTTTCAGTGCATATGGCATCGATCTACATGTGTTGTAACATGGAATTTATGGCAGTGTTCACTTTTGGCAAAGGTACTGCAAAAATCATACTATTTTCTCAGGGCTGCATTTATGGAATATCTTCCATTTACTTCCTGCATCTTTGGAGGAAAGAATAAGCTTCCTCAACTTCCCCATGACTTTTCTGAACAAGACTTTTCTTATTCTCTTAAACCGTAGGTGAAGGTAGCATCTTCCAGTTTAAGGGTAGCCTGCCTAAGTACAAAAGAGGTACTGATCTGCCCTCTGTTATCCCATACACGATAGCTGTAATAAGGGACTTGGAGAAAGCAGAAACAGGTAGACACATCTACTGCTTAAAAGGAACTTCTCCATTTTCTGTGAATTAGGGTGCTTACTTTGCTGTCCTTACAAATGTGTCAATGTACACAGAAGTCTCTGGTCACCTGGCAGACTGTTGTGCTTCATCAGAGCTCCACAGTCACAGTTTCTACAACTAGTGCCATAGAGACAATGGCTGATGTCTCAGAAGAGGGCATTTTTTTAACAGAGGAACTTCATTGTTTTTCAAGTTTTTAATTGCCATTTTTCCTTTTCATGAAGACTGAAGTTATTTTATTTCAAAGAAAATTTATATGGTTTGGAGAGCTATTTTTAATCTCTCAAAGTTTGAATAGTAGGGACCTCAGGCAAGACAAATTCTCACTGTTAAGCAGGAGATTAGAGCCGAGGTCTTAAGATTTGCATAATGTAAAAGGTGTACATCATTTTAAGTATCGTTAATATTTTTGAGTCCTTTGGCAATTAATAAAAGGACAAATTTAGAATTCGCCTTTGGGTAATATCTTTTAACATAACTTATCAAAATATTATTTGTTTAATTATATTTGACTTATATTTCCCAGTTCTTGGTTTCGGGGTTTGGTGGTGTTTTGTGTTTTTTTTTTTTGTTTGTTTGTTTGTTTGTTTTGCTTTTCTGTTTGTTTTTTCTTTAAAGGAATTATCAAGCTATCTAAATAGGTTTTAGTGGCAAGGCTAATGATTCCTCAAAGGACTTAAATAGTTCTTCCAGTCTTCAGTATCACCGGGCAGATAATGTATATGTATTTTCTCTTGTAAAGCACCTACGATTTTGAGGCAGTCTCTGAAGCAACAGACTATTGCTAGCACTTCACTGTGACCCTCAGTATGACCCTTGATGAAAGTGATCTTTATCTCTTTGTATCTCAGTGAGCTCCATATGGTGATTTCCTTGTATCTCATGGACCAAATTCACCATTTTCTATTTGATTTTTGTTTAAAACAGGAGATTAAGGAAAACGAAAACTTCTTTTCTTAAATGACAGGTCAGTGGCCATAACATTGCAAAAGACTTGTAAATCGACCCACACATTTTCCCAAGTAAATGGGCAGTGGGGGGCATTTGGTTTTCTCTGGGAGTGAAGTGTGGTGTGGGGAGACAAGGGAGGAGCTGAGGGATGAGTGGAATATGATTTCATTTACATCAGTTAGTATGGTAAAAGTCAGGTGAGTCAGTTTTATGCGTAGACTGGAATTTTCCCTGGCAGCATGGTTTAAATCATAATACATGGTCATTGTGAAATGAAACATTGATATTCCTAAAGCATTCCTACCTTGCATGGATGCACTGTGAAATAGGATGAAAGGTATAGAATATGACGTTTTAAATTCATGAAGGATGCTTCATACTTACACTAAGGAAACACACTATAAATGAAACCAAAATAAAAAAATTTAAGGTTCACTTTAGTATGTCCTGGGAATGAGAACTTAATCATCTTTATTGTTACTTCAAGTCTTGATCAAAGATTGGTCTGAACTTCTGGCATATTGGAAGAAGGGAAGGTTTTACTTTATGATATTGTATATTTTCATCTTTATTCATGTAGTTGTGGTTCAGCCTTCAAATGATGTCACCTTTTGATTCAAATTATTGTCACTAATCTTTAGAGCAGACATAAAGGAGGAGACCCCAAAAGTTATGATGGTTAAAGTTTTTTGACATCTTTGGGAACCCGTTTCTAGACTCTGGTTCAATTCTAGGAAGAGTAACTGTGCTTTGTCGATTTCAATTTTCTGTGGTTCTAGCTGGATTAGGTTTTGTCCTTTTTTTTCCTGAATCGCTGGGTCTTGTACAGACGTTTTCAGATCACAGCCTAGATGTCACATTATTTTGATGGTAAAAAACTATTGAATTGTACCTATAATGTATGTTTATTCTGACTTTGGATACTGAGGCAAGTCTCCCAGGGAGACCACACAGATCATGTCTCTTCCCAGTGCATGATTCATCCTTGTAGTCTTTGAGACTCAAGGACAGAAGAGAACCTAAGCAGCCCCTCTCAGACTGCTGCTTGACTTTTTGGTCAGATGTCTCCTGAATTCATGGGGATGAATAGTTCTACAGTGTTTATAGTGTGTGAATAGTGGTAGATATCTGTAGATGCATGTATTTTTAATATGCACAGTTCAGGATCCTGTTGTAATAAGGGGACTGCAGCCCAGAAAAAATAAAAGAAAGATGTTTTTCACAATAGCATTGTGGAAAGGAAGAAGAAAGTGTGGAACAGAGATTCAGAGCCAGGAGGTGAGCTCATTCACATGCCACTAGTGTACTTTCATGTTTTGCCCTCTCATGTGCCTTCCACCCTGCATGGTTCCGGAGGAGCCACGTTGACAAAGTTGTTAATTCCTAATTAAATTGTGTCCACAGGTGCTAGAGAACTATTGCAGTTTAGCCAGGAAGGTACCCCCACTAGCTTTAAAGTGTTTCAGGTGGGATTACTAGTACAGCTGTGGCAGAAAGGATGGACCTCAATATGGGGACTAACTTGCTTTTAAGGCCATCAGTAAGAACATACACTGTAAATAAAAACACATGCTGTAGAGTCAGAGCCTTCTGCTCTTTTGCAGGGAAAAGGAGACCTCCAGCTAGAGAAAGCCCTTGGGATCTTTTTGTCTCACAGTGTTAAATCGCTATGTGTTAGTATAATTATGTATATGGGGAGCAAATTGAGTGTAGATGTTGTCTCCTGCTGCTGAATCGTGCTGAGTGCAAATGTCAGGGGATTACACCAGGAGTGTGGAAATGTTTTTAATTTACAAAGATCTATTTATATATTGCTCTTACACAAAATACACAACTCATTTAATTCCAAGAAAACAGTTAAAAATATTGGGGTAGAGGGATGGGTGATATTGAATTATTCAGTGAGTAGATAAAAAAGATATGGGTACTGTCTAATCAGTCCATTTTTGATAGGGATAAAAAATATTACTATAGTTTCTCATACAGAGAGTCCTGAGTCATAAAAAAATTAGGTTCCAGAATTATGTTCTTCCTGTTTCTTTGTTTTGATACCAGCTCTAAGTTGCTGGTATCTTGTGGTTCTTATAATTCATAACCAGATCCTAGTTTATACCTCCAGTGTATGACAGTTGCACATCATGTGATATTGAAAAATATAGTGATTTTATTGCTGTATTCACCTTTTTTACTTCTGTGGTTTAAATAAAGTTAACAAGAATCTCAAATAGGAGACATTCCATTTATATCCTGTTTTTTTCTGTCAGTGAGCGGTGGACTGGTATGCTGGTTTAGAGAGCTTAGACAAGCAATAGTATAATTGCTGCCATCAGATTGTTCTCTGATCTTTACAAAATTGTAAATCTAGTTAAAGGATAGATATGTATTAAGCACCAGAAGAAGCTACACAAAGTTCTTGTCTGATTGGTTAAAGATTCCTGTCCAGTGCAGTGACCACATAACCATGGCTGAGCTGATCACAAGCTAAGTCGGACAGACGAAGTTGCCTGTGTACAAACTTGAGAGACGTTGCTTGGCAGGTTGCGTGAGTGGGAGAAAGTTGAGTAGCATATGTGCAAGAAACAGTAGTTCAATGGCTTGGCTGAGCTAGTCCAGCTTGTTATGACCAACTGGGACCTAGCCAATTCTCTTCAACCCTTTTCCCCCACTGTTTTCCCTGCTCAGAGCCACATGCTTCCACTACTCACCTCTTGAGCAAGTGGAACTCCTCTGACCTGGTGATCTGGTGTAACGCCTTCGTCTGGCAAAATGACTCCATTTATTGTCACATTAATTTTCTGCTGGCTGCTTCTTTATGTGTCCTCAGCATGGACTCCAGAGAGGACCACAGCAGTGCGAGAGAGGGTCCAGGTGGGCTGAGAGGACTCATAGGGGCCTCTGCTGATAAGAATTCCTCTTGAAATTATGTTGGGTGAGTCATTCAGAAAAACAGGGCTACGACTCACAAGATTTAGTTTGTTAGCATTATCAAACCAAATTACAACATTGTGGTCATATTGAGAGATCATGAGAATGCTAATTGCTGTCAATCAGGAAGCTAGAGAAGCACATCTGGGCAGCACTGACCAAAGAAAACTTCAAACTCTGACACTCTTATGGAGACATCCATCTGTTTAAATTTTCTGTGGTAATTACCAGCATGATGGAAAATCATAAAATATGAAAATGTTTCTGGCTATATTAAGAAATATATGTAATACTGAAAAAGGTTTTGTTGCTCATGTATATAACAGGTGCACTTACATTCCATATTTAGAAACAATCTCTCCTTTAAAAGGAAAATAGTTCAACAAATTATGATGTCATTTGTATCTTTTCTCCTTAACAGCTTAGCAGGAATTTCTATAGACCTGTTTTTGAAGATTTGGATTGTCAGGTATTCACCAGCGTTGACAGTTGCATCAAAGTCATTGAATCCTACTGTTGTAAATCTAATGTGAGTAAGATTAAAAGAAGCCTTTCATTTTTACAGTCTGACTGCTAACTTCTTTACAGAGTGGCTCTTAAAAGATGGAACCAAGTAATGTAAGAACTATTAGTTTTCTCTAACTCTTTCTTATTAAGCTCCATGGCTTGAACGACTTCTCATCGTATTATACATTTGATATTTCTACCTTATGCAATCAAGTCATGCATCAGTTTTATTTTCAACAAATAGAGCTCCCTGTCTTAAGTCATAATTTTTCACACCAGTTGAATTGTTTTTTACCTCCTCCCTGCATTCTTTCTATATTTCAGTATGATAAAAATAATTGAGATTAAAGTTGTGCACATCAGATATGATTATTTATTCACATACTGTTGATTAAAGAGTGTTGCAAAGCAACAGGCTTAGTAACAGTGACTGTGGAAAAATTCTTACAAGAGTCCCATTGGCAACAAATCCTCACAGTACCATTTTCTTGCCATAAATCAGCTAGGTGGTAGTTCCATGAAACAGATACTTTAGTGGCAGTTTTAGCTTATAGGAATGTACTTTTTCACCTTCAGTCTCTCATCCCTACCGTTGCGATGAAGCTCCATGCCTTTCATTAAGGTTTATTTAACTATCATTGGACTGAAAAAAGAAGTCTGGAAGAGTTGAAAGATGAGGGGATGGTGTTATTTTAGATGCAGATTACGCCTCTCATCCTGCTCACAGGGCAGCTCCACAGGCTGTACTGGAACAGCAACTGGGATGCTGGAACAGCTCTGCAATAAGATGAGGGTGAGGAGAAGAGTCAACTCCTCAAGTTAGTGTTGCTGGCAAGGGAAGTTATCTTTCTCAGCCGAGCTGCTCGTTTCAATGTTAAAAACATTTTGTTTGGCAAGACCTACTTTTCTGTAAAGCCTTGTTGACCCAAGTGAATAGTACATATATTTTTAAATCTTTAAATTAAAGTAAATCCTTTATAATCCTTTGAATTCTTTTCCTCCAGATTGGCATCCAGCTACCTCTCTTATACTGGAGCAAGCAGGTTATCTTGCTTACTTATTTTCAGCATTACGAGAGTGTCTCACGCTTTAGCACAAATTAACATAAGGAGTTGGAGATCTCTTCACTGCCTGCTTCCTTAGAATGCATGAATGTAGATTACCCAAGTCTTTTGATACTTTAAACTGCTTATAGGTGCTTCAACATCCTCCTCAGATGCCAATAGGATGGAAATTACTTCTTCATCCTTATAAGATAGAGTTGCTGCTTCTTTCTTCTCTACAAATGGAGAGAAATAATATTTTGTGCACTTCTTTTGCGTTTTTTTTTATGTCTGTAAGCTTATATCACTCTTCAAATTCCTTTTTTTATTCCAAAATAATTTTAAAAACCTGCTTATTTCCCCATAAAATAAATTTTATATTATATCTTTGGCATCTCTCATTACTTTTTATGTCAATATTAAGTGCTATTAGTTTAATTTTTTGCCCACTTCTTTTTCAAGTCTTCTTGTCATTTCACCACTGAACAAGGGAGCATATTTTAAACAAAATTATTATTCCTCTTGACTGTGAAATCCTCTGATAGACTTTTATTGAAGGAATACTACTGGTAAAGCTTTTGCAAAACATGCAAATCAGCTGAAATCCATACTAGTTTGTTACTGTGTGACAGATACATTAATTTGATAATATTTACTAATGATCTTTACCGTGTGTGCAGCTGAAAATCTCTGATTATTTATCTTTGGACACACGAGTTTTCAAATAGATTAGATCAGGAGTCAGAAAAAGCATCAAGGTAATTTTTTGGTGAATACATTTTCACACACTAAATTGTGGAGGTAGCACCATGCATCTTTTGTAAAGTATTCTCACATGTCCAAAACATGCAAAATGTGAATTTCCTTTCTGATATATTTGCCAGCCCATTTTATAGTAACAATTTATTAAAGGGAAGCACGTTTTGATCTAGTATCTTTGTGTTGTGTTAAGTTATATTTGGTCTGATTATAAATGGGACGAATAATATATTCAAATTAAAAATACTGTGTGTCACTAATATAGTCCTGGATATAGCTTAGAAAAACCTATTAATTGGTCTAGGAATTGAAAATTCCTCTGTTGGTGCTATAAATTTACTTGATTTTTCTTGCCTTTGGACTTTCCAGGTTTCCATTTAGTCATGTTGCTTTCTACTTTGTCCCCTGAGTTCCCATTTGCATTATAGACTTACACAGTTTTTATCCCTTATCTCTTACTGTGTTTTCTTATGAAACTATTCTTTCATCTTTGTGACATTTCCTTTTTTAAAACACCTGTAACATTTGTTGTGACATCTATTTATGATCTGTTGTATATTCTTCACTAGGTTTTAATATTCCACCATCTTTTCTTTATACACTACCATTCATAATTCTTTAAACTGTACTTATTAAAAATGTTCTTAAGATGCAAGTACTGACAAAAATGAGCATCAAAATTGACCATTAAAGTGATTTATTTCTTCAAGTGATCCAGAATGACTTATTCCCTGCTAATATTTTATATTCTCTATGTAATACATTTGAGTCAATAAACAGAATGGTATGAGCAGGAAGACAATGAAGCTATTTTAAGAAGACCTGAAACATACGTAAATAGCTCTATATTTCTATCCAGTTGTGCATCTTTGCTGAGACAAAAATCTACTATGCTTGTGTGTAAAAATTAGATGATATCTAAGAGATAAGTCAGCCTGTGGAAATGCCTCTAACAACATTACCGTATTTTTTTCCAGTTGAGATTATCATGAAAAGCCCTTCTTAACTGTTATTCAGGCTTTTTACCTCTTTCTCTCTCCCTCTGTATATTAATTCAGCCATGAACTACTTCGTTATTTCGGAAAGCTGCTAATGTAACATTTTTTTTTTTTCTGAAAGAAGTGGTCACATCTTGAGCTATCAACTCTCTTTTTGTTAGATCTTGCTAGCTAGAGTATTATGCTATAAAATATAAAAATAACATAGTTTTGCAAAGTTTGTCCTTGGAATAAACAATAACTTGTGTCAAGGAAAACAAAAAGGAAATAAATGTTATTAACTGTAACAGTATAAACCACGATATGAGAAAAACAGATAGGAACCCTTATATCGGAGGGTTATATATCAACCCCAGATTGATTCCAGTCTGAAATAATAATGGATTTGGGCAAGTAATAGAAAAAAATCTCATGTAGGGAAGGGCTGGAAGAGGAGGAAATAGTGCCTGTAAACATCGCTTCAACAGACCCAACATCTGTGTGCCTTGATTGAGTTGTGCTACCTAGGAAATGATCAGGAGATGTTGAGCAATATTTATTCTGTGTGTTGGTAGATGGTTGCATGTATGCTTGCTAAATCTAGTCTGCTGCTTTACCGTTTTTTCACTTTTCTGTGTGATCTGTATACGGGTGTGCTGGTTTCAGGCAGGAACGAGCTTCTTTTCTTCACAGTGCTGTCAGCTGGCCCAGAAAGGCCAAGGGAGTTTCATGGCTCAGTGCGCATGGCAGTTCTGAGGTGGGAAGTGGCCTGGGGGAAGTCCTTAAGACTTAGGCTAGCTTGATAGCTGGGTCGTTAGCTCCTTCCTTAGCTCTTGGCACGGGTTTCTTTGTTAGTGGGTTGGGGGTCGACTGTTTTTTGTCCAGGTTGTGTTGTCTCCCTGGGGCTCTGGCTCTGTGGGGTCTTGGGCTGGAACTCTTGCTAGTCTGGACCTGATTTTGTGTCAGTCGGTGGGTGGTGAGCTTGCTCTGTTTTCTGTTATTTTAATTACTTAGTAGTAGTAGTATTGTTACTAGTATCACTATAATTTTCATTTATATTATTAAATAGTTCTTATCTCAACTTTTCTGAGCTTCCTTGTCTTTTTCTCTGCCTCCTCCTGCACTGCGGGGAGCGAGTGACTGTGTGGTGCTTAACTTCTAGATAAGGTTTAACCAGAACAGTTCTTGGTGCCCAACCTGGGGCTCAAGACAGTTAAGAACAGGCAGATTATTGTGTGATAAGTATTCGTCAAGTTTGATAAGTATGGACATTTTGAGAAGACGGTCCATAGACTAAGGGAATTATATCTGTGTGGGATGGGTGGGAAAGGGAGAGGTGTTTAATGAGAACTTATGGAATAGTGTGGAACTTGAGCATGAAGTAAATGGTATGAAATGGAGGGTGGAGAGTGTGCTGGTTTCAGGCAGGAAAGAGCTCCTTTAAGGTTAAACCACAACAAGGGGACACATCCTGTTCAGCTTCTGGAGGAATTTGACTTTCCTCTCAGATGGCTTCAGACTCAGGAGAGGCATGCACAAAAGTAAGAACAGCAAAGTCAGCTGATGTTGCTGTAAAATCAAATGTAATTTATGGTGCTATACATCTGTGTGGTGACTACAGCTGCCCTTGGGTTACCTTGCAACATATATACAGACAGGCATACAGAACACATCAGCTTACCCCGGGCTACAGTTGTGTATCCTCAATACAAGGATGTAGTCACATGGACGTGATAATGTTTGGGCTAGAGGAAGGGATTGTGCTTAGGTATGACATTCAAAACAGTCCCTTACGGTTTCCAGGGGTAGAAGCTTGAAAACTTACACTCCCTTACAGAATATTGTGAAGTTTGGCCGTGTCCCTTCTGTATCCCTTCTCCTTTCATTTCCTTTCTCCATCTCACATAGTGTTTGCATTAATCTCCCAAGCATAAAGCAGTGTCTATTAGCTCAGGGATTTAACAGACTTGATACTGTATGTGAACTGCATGTGTATTTTTTGAACATGGATCAGCACAAGGGCTTTTATAAACAGGAGGCCTAGCATGCTTTAATCTTCTGTGGTTGTTTTGTTTATTCAGTATTCATTAACTGATTATAGATAACCCCATAAGATGTCATATCAGTTTTGGGAAAGTCACAGGGAGCATAAGGAAATGCAATTATACATTGTATGACATAAAAAACATACAAGAGCATCACATTGTGGAGCATAGCATTTTAAGTACAGAACTAACAAACACTTGACATAACAAATTAAGACACCCAGCTGTTATAATGCAAAGTGCAATCAGTCAATGATATCCCTAGAAATAGCTTTCAAAAAAGCAGTAGACCCCCCTGTTTCCTCTTTAGCTAGTGCTGAAGATAAATTACAGCTTTGCTGTCACTGGACTATATTTTTTAGGCTTGTTTTCTAAGGAAGCACAAGTTTATTGTTATTGCATTACCTTTGTGTACACATCTGCCTGATCAGCTGCCTGTCTATGCTCTCATATTAACTTTCTAAACTGAAGGGCAATAGCAGCCAAACTTGACAGGAAGGTAAGAAACTCAGAGATTTAAAAAACAAACAAAAAGTGCAAATCATTTTTTTCAGTAGAGGAGAAGAAAAGCAAAGCAGTGTCCTCACTGAGGAGAGGACAGGTAGACCTCAGCTACCATCCGCTCCTTTTGGCAGCAGGACCAACTGGTCCGCCTGTGCATCTCTGAGACAGCACCGGTGTATTCTGCCAACTGGTGGGGTCAGAGGATGTGAGGGAGCTCAGAGAAATGCAGTGAGATTTGTGGATGTAGTGGTGACCTGGCAGCGTCACAAACAAGTGGATAAAGCTATTAAATGAATGCAAAGGGAAATCATAGTTAAAGTAGGATCAGTGGGATGAGGAACCAAAATCCTTAGAAAATAAGGCTTTATTAATTCTCTTCTTCATGGCACAGGTTGGTTTACTTGTTTGGTTTGTTGTTTATTAAAAAAAAAAAAAGAAAAAATATAAGTTTAGCAGTTCTTTCATGATTAAAGCTTTCAAACAGATTTTGGAGACCAAATAATAATTGCTATATAAAGTGTTAGAGCTGTAGTTCAGAAACAGGTTTTACTTATCTAATTTTTCAACGGTTCCCATGATGGACTGAGTTTAGCCAACTCCATGTTGTCTCTTTTGTTTATTCTGGGTATATGGAGATATGACCCTGTTTGCTGCTAATGAAGCTTGTGACGATGATTTGTATGTTCATCTAAATCCAATCCCATACCAATCTGGTAACAGCTGAAGGCCTGTAAAACAAACATCCTTCTAAATATGACCATCTAGCAAATAAAGTAGCATAAATATATATCTCAGAAAACCATGATGCAGCAAAACCCAAACAGCTTTTTCTTATGTCTGGCAAAGTTTTTTAAATTTTTTTTTTTTTCAGATCTCTTCAACATCCTGAGTAAAACAGATGAACTTGAAATTACCACTGTCTTAATCAGTTTCAAACACAAACAACAAAGTGTCCATCATAGCTGCTTCCTTAAATAAGCTGTTTTTTGCCATCCTTCACACAAGCACTAAAAACACATCAAAAAGAAAAAAAAGAAAAAAAAGAAATACTGTAAGAAAGTGGTTTTATTTCATTTACTGTCAGCAGAAAAATGGAATAATGCTTTGGTGACTGATCTACTTCGCTTCAAGTTACCTACAAAGACTTTAGTCTTTGAAAATTAACATATTTACTTTCATTGCTCAAATCTTGGAAACCTTCTTCATTGATTACAAAATCTGCTACTAAGGTCATGTTACAGGAGAAAATCAAAAGGAAAGGCATTTTGAGAGATTTACCTTAGGAAAAAATGGTGGAAAATGTCAGTTTGAGCCTTAACTTGATAGATACTGATAGCTTCCAGATGAGAAAGCATCATATGTACTTTGTCTCAAGCTTGCAGTTAGAAAGTTTTTTTCTCTTTTCATCCAGAACATGATGAAAACTTTAGATGTTTGCATTTGGCATATTTAAGCTTTTTCTACAAAGAGTAATTTTTCTTCTTTTACATTGCCAACAGCTCATCTAGAAAGAAAGGTCTTTACAAGATTTGCCACCTATCCTGTAGGCTTCATGTCAGATATTGGAATAGTTTAAAAAAAACCCACCAGGGATGAATATAAATAGCATAACAGGAAAGAGTTCTCTCACAGGGCTGTTTTGAAGAGTTAAATGATCTATTTCCTTGTCTGCTGGTGACCTTCTAACCCTCAAATGCCACTCCCCCACATCTCCCTGCACCTTGAGGCAAGGCAGCTACAGACAAATAAAATATAAAAGCTTGTATGAAAAATTATAGTCTTCATCTTACATTATACCTGGCATTTTATTCATATGCTTCGTTATTATTTAAGAGTGAATAATCATTCTTTCGTTTCCTTCTGCTTGTCACCCATGACTGTACCACACTCTCTCTCTCCGGAATCTTTCACCCCAGAGTCAACACTGACAAATCATCAGCTTTTCTCCAGCATCCTCTGACATGCGACAAGTCTGCCACCTTTGTGCTGAGGGGGGTCAACATGTTCCTAAAACCCAGCAGTTATGTGCCTAGTGACTGAGTCCTCCTGCCTGTCTTCATTTGTCCTCACATATGTACTGCCTATGTGAGAAAACATCATGACAAGGTGGGGATCTATGATCGTCCTGTCCCTTGGATCGTTTTTCCCCTGATTCAGCTTAACACTTCCCTACTATAAAACTTTCCTCCTTAGCAGCCCAGGAGCTGGAGGTCTGGTTAGAGCAGCTTCAGTTTCATTTATGGACTCATCTGAAGGAGGCACTTTGTCTCCTTATTACTCCTCTGTGGAAGATATTCAAGACAGGATTCTGTTTGTGAGGGGCAGGAGCAACCTGATGGACATGCACACTTGTGAAGCAAGAACCTACATAGCCCTTGTGTGGGGCACGCAACCTCCAGTCACTTGCCCATGAATTTAATTTAATTTGTAAATTTTTTCCTTTTTCTCTTGAGGTGGCTTTATTTATGGTTATTGTGATTTTTTTCCCCTCAGGAGTCAGAAATGGAGACTTTTGCAGCCTCTTAGTCTCTGCCATGGAAATCATTGTGTATTCAAACTTTGGTCACTGCAGCAGCTCACTCTGTTCTGGAGCTCTGTCACTGTGTGTTGGCCTCAGTGTGCTGTGAGACTTTTGG
Organism: Eurypyga helias; assembly: GCF_000690775.1. Classification (NCBI taxonomy): domain Eukaryota; kingdom Metazoa; phylum Chordata; class Aves; order Eurypygiformes; family Eurypygidae; genus Eurypyga; species Eurypyga helias. Next base: position 26,445 of record NW_010223563.1, on the reverse strand, counting down.
AATGACATTTATTTGTACAAACTGAGGATCTTGTCCAGATATATTGAAACGTTGGTTGCTGTCCAGGTTTAGCAGGAGGAAACATATGGTATTTGTTCTGAATGTTTTCTTCCCCCGCAGCCCTAGGTGACGTCTGAAATGAGCCTTCAGACTGAATAGTTTTCAACCCATTATGGGCTCAAGGAGGTCAAGCAAGTCTTGCAGGCAAAACATTCTGGACTCGGAATTTTTACTATATTTAATTTATTGTCAATTAACACAAACTTCTGATCACTATGTTGGGTATTGATTAAAAAAGGAAAACATAAGCAAATAAGCAAACACCTTGCCTCCTCCTTCTTAGTCTGAAGTGTGGCAATGGGCAGTGAAGGTGGTTGGATAATGGTTTGTCTGAGACTCCTTGCTGTTCTTCCTTTGCCTCTTTGTTCTTAGAGTCCCTGACTGTCATGGATCACCTGTGAACTTCAGTTCCTCGGAGATGTTTGTGGTGTCCATGGGCTGCAGTCCCTCAGGGGTCTCCCCACCCCGGCATGGCTTGCCTGTGGGCTGTATTCTGCTGTGATTACCCTCTTTTGGCGTGGGGACCTTCCTTCAAAGAGTGCCTCTGGCCGTGTTTCCACCACAGCACCTTCAGCAGCACGTCTCCAGCTGTCTCCTTCAGCCGTGTGCCTCCAGCCTCTCTCTCCCTGACATCTTCCTCACCCTGCTGGCTGCATGTTCATCACAAATAGGTTGGAGCCAGGATGCCACAGGCTAGCCTGCCTGGCTGCAGTTTTGTCATGCCATGTGTTGTCATCACCAGTTCCAGGGGTGGCAGGGCCCATCTGTGACCCTGCACAGGGCAGCTAATGGCCTCGTCCTGAACAGCTCCCCACCACAAGCTCCCCAGCCAAAACCCTGCCATGTCTATCCCAAGACAAGTAAGGCTGAACGCCCAAGCTCTGTGCTCTATTGGTGTTTTGATAATGTACATTCTCTTTCAAGCTTGATGTACATGTCAGGAAGGTATCTGAGAATCAAGTCCTATGTTAAATCTTCATTTTCTTTTCTTAGAAATATTTGGCAATGGAAGCATTCCTTGGAAACAGGAGTATTAACACATCCATGTGGGCATGCATACATGCTTTCCTCCTTTGTCACTATCTGGCACAGTGGAATCATTACATATGTTTCTGTTGTTTGGAGCTTTGCAGGGTCATGACATATCCTTCAGACATACTTTTTATTTCCTGATCGATGGAGGTACAGCCACAGTCAAGTGTAAAATGATATTCATGTACCTTCTGCCAAGAAAGGAAAAAAAAAACCCAAACACCAACAAAGGAGAGAGAGAAGCTTTTCTGATAAGACTGAAATCAAAACAAGATTGCTTTTGATAAAAGATTGATGAAGAGACATTCACTGCTTGCAGGAGAGAACATTTATGAAAACAATTGATATTGGGAGCTTTTGATAAGACATGTAAAAAAAATTTCATTTTAGCATTTATCGCTTGTCGCAAAATAGATAGGAAGCTTCTGCATGATGAGGTCATGAAATACGAGATTGGTTCAGGCAAATTCATTACTTTTGTCCTCTTTTTTTCTTTCTGTTTTGATATTAGTCTGCCTCTTCCCAACTTTATATAATGTAATTTTTCTGTCATCCTTTATAAAATATTTGGGTGCCCATCTGGTATGAGAGTAGTCATAAAAATATTTTTCAGAGCAAAGACGGCCTAAGTTACCGCACTAAGAGTCAGTATTTGTGAACCGTATTAGAGGTAAGCTCAGTAAGATCAATCCTCTTCTATGGATTTGTGTTAAATTACATCAACTGGTGCCAGGGCAGGATTCCCTATTTAGTTTTCTTTAAATCCATGAAATAGACCCTAAGGGTTTAAATCAATAACAAAAAAATACTTATGTAGGTATTCTGCAATATTCTTGTAAAATTCTTGTGTCATGTGGGACTTGATTTTATGTCTAATTTAAAGAAACCGTAAAATAAAGTGCAAGACTGGAGGAAGAAGAAGGTTCCATGAAGCAAAGTGGCATTGTCCATTAAAATTGCACCACACTACATTACTGCTCGGCCTAGACGTGAGCAGTGCAGATGCTGCCACACGCCTTAGTGCTTTTTTGGATTTTTTCGGCCCCTTTGCAGGGCTGCTACAATAATCAAATGCCTGAGGTCAGATCAGAATACCAGCTGTAGTGGGGGTTGTGAGCCATGTACAGTCATTAGTACCAGTGAAAACTGAAGAGATTTGAACTGTTTATGTGAAAGAGAAAATCAGCAGAGAGACAGATAAACAGATTAAAAATAACAGCTGTAAAGTGAATATGGATTAGAAATTTTCATTCAGCTCTTTTGTGTACTTGGTGTAGTGGGAGTTTATAGTATGAGTGCTGTAGTTTGAGGGAAACTTCCCTTTGGAAATGAAGGCAATAGGTTTTATAGAGGTTTTCCACTTGTAAACTATATATCTGTGTACAAATAATAAAAATATCTAGAAAGACTAGGAAATGAATGGATCCTCACACTGATATTACAGGTGTTAAGTAAAAAAGCCTTCTGTGTGTAAATTTTGCTGTAATAGCCTCCTGCGGAGTTGCTTATAATTTTCCCTTGAAGCTGTAGATGGTGAGTGAGGTGGGTGATCCACTGTGGCAGCTCCTCTCCTAATCAAGTTACTATTATAAAGCACACCAGTGGTTTGATTGAACTTTGTGTCATAGTCCTCCTATTCCTTGCTGCCCCAAAATTCTTCCTGCCAAAAATATAACATTTTTGTGTTCCTTAAAATTAAAAAAAAAAAAACCAAACCAGTGTTAAGCAATAAGATGAAAACTAAAAAGTATCTTTTCTTACAATTAAAAGCATTGTAGAGTGAAAATCATTGCACTTATTTTGGTGGGAAAGGTGTTTGAAGATTTTATTTTGCAGCTCGGAGGGAAAGGCCATCTCACAGGATGTTAGGAATGTATGAAAGTAATTAGTGGTGTTTTACTGAATACTAGATTAAATATTAGCTTGGAAAGCTATGTAAATGTCCTGAGTGCAAGAAGGAGCTGCCCCTGGGCTTCAAGCATTTGCATATGTTCATTTAGAGAAACCTTCAAGTGTAACTTAAATATGTGTAACTGTTTTCATCTCTATCACTCCCTGATTTGTGCAACTTGTGTAGCGCAGATTAAAAGTAGCTCTTTTTTTTTTTTTTTTTTTTTTTATCATGGCACGACAGGTTTTAATAGTGAATTGCAACATGTTGTCTTTGGGAGTATATCGACAGTGCCCATCTAAATGCTGCATCAGTGTTGGTGCCGAGCCAAGCTGAGGCAAATCTGTTCTGTGTGCTTTTGTCTTCTGCATACGGCCTGGGTGGTGGAGGCTGACAGAGGATTCCCTGCTGTACCTAAGTTGAGGCTGGACAAGATCAAAGAGCTTTAGGAAGCTGAATTTGTAGCATGTCCACTACAAATTATGGTGTTGACCCTTGCAGGAATAAGAGCAATGTAGGCTCTTACTTCTCAGGAAGACGAAATTTCCAGGACTGTTAAGGCTGGTCCCTGGCTGCAGTCAGAAAGTATTTACACACCGTGAAACCGTAATTAACACTAAGAGGCGCTCTGAGGGTAAGGGGTGCACCTCACCCATTGGGGTACCCATCCGCTCCGATAAAAAGCATGCTAAAAGACAGGGAAGATGCCTGCTGTGTTCTGATGTGACAATCCCTGTCACAAAGAGTTAGAAGCTGTGCTGGTAGTCTCTATGTTTTTCTTATTGAAGTGTGACACTCATCGACTTTGTGTTGCTTTTTTCTTCCCTTTATTGTGTGGTTGAATTGCCTGTTTTCCAGCTTTAAAATGTATATCTTTACTGTACTGCTTGTTTGGCTCTAAGACAGAGATGGTCTCCATGTTCCGGCTTACAAAGCTTAATTCTCATTGCTAAGGAAAGTTCACAGAAGTTTGTATGCTTTCTTGGCACAACTGTTAACAAAGCAATTCTAAATTAAATTGCAATTAAAGATTTCTAAAATTGATTTCTAGTAGAGCTGGCCGAATGAACCAGATTGGATCCTCTGGAGAAACCATTATGATGGCTTTACTACATACACCAGTAGAAAGAAATAGTTAACAGTTGTTTTAAAACCTGTTGAATCTCCACCCTGTCAGAAAAATGGTCAACTGATCTTTTAAACAGAAGTATTTCAGTTCTGAACAGAATTTCATCATTTTCACCATACATTTACTAATCTTCATTTAGTCATTCTGTGAGCCCTTTATCTGTTTCCTTCGGTCTCTATAAACCTCGGTAAATGTAACTTCCAGGAAATCACTGCACAAAAATTTTTGACTATACAGTTGTTGACATCAATTTTAATGAAAGTGTTACCTTTAAATTACAGTAGTACCTCCCCCTCAGATAAGCTCACATTTGTCTGCTGATGCCTTTGACGGGAACTCAGAATAAGTCAAAATAAGGGTGTGTCTGCACTAGTTTCTCAGTCTGAATAAGGAGTGTGCTTTTGAAATGGATCTCCTGATCATTCCCATGTGGTTTGAATCATGGAGCAGCCTCAGAGGGAATGAGGTAGATGCCTTTTGAATGACGCAAAATAGGAAGAAGAGTTTGAGGACTTCACCTACTGCAACCCAGTCCCAAAAGAGCGTGCAGTCACTAAGGTGAGGCTAGGGGTAGTCTAAACTCAAAAATCCTCCAATCACCTCAAAAACCTCAGCCCCCAAACTGTAGTGTGGATGTTAGGTCCTCGGTATCAATTGTTTTGCTGTGGACAGCTGCTTATGCTGGTCTGTGTGACTTGGTAATGCAAGTTAGATTGCTTGCTGGCTTCTTGGTAATGCAGAAGTAGCCTGACAGACCGGAAGAAACCTCCATCTCGGGAATAATTTTTGAAGCCTTGGCACCACTGAATTTCATAGTACATATCCCTTCCCCATGAACACTCAGAGATTTCCATCCTTCCCGCCTGTGTTTTCAGAATCTAAATCTTGATTTGAATCCAAAGATCAGAATAATCCAGATTTTTCAGATGTTCAAAATAAGAGTTAGGATTTATCTGTGACACATGTATAAAAAGCATGTGATATGTTGCCGAGTGAATGTATGCAGAAGAGAGAAGGCCATAATATAAAAATCTTCAAATTAATTTTCAGGAATCTTTTGTCTTAATAATCTGTGCTTTCCTAACTAAATCTGAATACTGAACTTCCCTATCATAGCTTGATGCTATATCACTGAAAATTTCTGTCTTAAAATTGAATGACCTCAGGGGGAAATTGAAGACTTTTTTCCAGGTAAGGATAAAAGCATACTCTTAACGCAGGTTTCCTTTATCTTTTTTATGGGTCATTATTCTCTTGTTCTGATGTTCAAAAACTTCTTTCATCTCTGACTCAACAAGACTTTCTCACCTCCCTTTTATGGTAGTAGATTTAATATACGGGTTGGTTATTTAGCACAATGAGTCTGGATACACATTTATGTCATGTTTTCCATTTATGCTGGATGTTTTTTGAAAGATCACACAGATTACTTAAAAGTAAAACAAAGGATCTTTTCATTTTAATAGCAAATTTTAATTCTTTATGTTCTGTCTTCTTAGTGTTTATTTTGTTTGTGTTACTGTGTTCTTCCTTTTAAAGTAAGATGTGATTGCATATGGGATGGGAAGGAAAGAGGTAACAAACTATGCCCACGTGTACTGGGCTAGGGAGTAATGGAAGCAATGGAAAATATGATCCGTACCTGGTAAATAATAAGCTTTCTTATTTACAACTGTAGATGACTTATTTAGAGAGTGTAAGTTCTATCAGATAGTTCAGTGCAGAAGATGCAATAATAATGAGGTGCATTTAACTGCATTTAGAAGGCAAGCAAAAAGTCACAAAAACTTAAGTGTATTCATTTTTAATTTAGTATTATAAACTTTTCATTGATCTGTTACTTTCTGTGCAGACATAATAAATTACAATTTTATAGGTTGTTCTTAGTGTACAGCACCTGAAATTACAAGAAGGAAAAAATTGTTCATTTACTGAGGAGAAAAGTTTCATATGAATTTAGTGTTCGTTTGACTGTATTTCTCTTCCATTTTATATCAGCATGACATGTTCTTAGTGTCACTGTTGAGATACTAATAGCTTTGTAAACACAGTATCAAAAGGTTTGGCTGCCTCCTGTGTCTTTCGCACATCATTATGTGGAGTTTTAAAGGGAATAACAGTAATGTAAGCAGGTATTTTAATGTTACATACTGTGTCACATGCTGGCAATAAAACGTTTTTATTTAGTTTAAGGATTAATTTATCTTTTGGGAATTTGTGCTAGAAGGCCTAAATTCAAGAAAAGTTATCATATTAATAGCATTGTGATATTAGTAATGCTATCTGGAACTAAGTATATAACATTGCTAAGGTCTTAGACTGTGTACAAAAAATAACCACCCTGCAATGTTCCTAAGGAAGAATTATGTCTGCGTTCTCTCCACTGGGCTAGAAATTATCATTAAAGTTTGGTGTCTTATAATGTGAAAAAGATGGAAATGAAGCATAAAGTGATTCGTAAGTGAAGGAAAAAGGGGAATTGTGACTTAGTTTAAATTTAGTGCAAGAAAATTCAAATACTATTGTTTGAATACATTTCCATTTCCAGAAAATTATTAACTCATTAAGGGATTAGTCAGTATAAAATCGTAAGACTTGTACTTCTCTTTAAATAGTATCATTCAGAGCAGAACTTTTGTAATATATGACCTATTGTGTTATGCTGTATGCAGAGGATTTTATTTTTGTAAAGGCTAGTCCAGGCTTGCTGCTACATGGAGGAACCATTAGCTGGAGGAGCTCTAGTAAATTACACCACATCTCCCATTTTCTTCTTGTACAACCTTCATTGTTCTCTTTGATAAAATATAACAGAATCCTAATTTGCATGTGTATGGAATAACCCTTTTGTATGGCATTACATAAAAAAGTACCTGATTGAAGCTAAGTAGCAAGTGGTTCTCATAGTATGTTCCACATAGAAATTCAAAGCAACAGTAGGATGCCTCAGGATTCTCAGTATTATCTTTCCTTACACAGTGTAGATGGAGTTTCTTCCTTACCTGGCACTTGCATATGGGACAGAGTCTTTACAGACGACTTGAGTCTCATAGGAAAAGAAAAATGTATAGCAATATATACCAGTGTTACTCCTACCCTTACTGCTTGCACTAATCCTGAACTATCAGTTGGCAAACGCAATCAGAACTGTGACAACTTCTCAGAACATGAATATTTCTCTAGGGGAGGTTATAGAGTAGCTCTGATTTGTTACTCAGGAGCCCTTCCTGGATTCCACTAAACTTCATTTGTCTATGTTAAAATAATTGTTTTGCCTTTTGCTCTACCATTCTCAAACAGTAAGAGACAAACCCTATATCATACTTATAGTACAATAACATCAGATTAGGTCTTTTTATCTAAAAATATTTTCGTAATGCTTTTGTGTTTTGGGATTAAAGTTTCAGAGCATTTTTAGAGTGTCAAATTAACAAAAATGTGGAGGCATTACACCTCATCAGTGTGGGTCATTCTATCAGTCCCTAAAGTGAGTCCAAAATGTATTGTATTCAATGTGGGACTGTAACAAGTCTTGGCAAGAAGCAGTTTATTGCCTTATGTCTCAATAAAACTGAGGTTTTAATAAGAAACCTGCAATGACCACCAGTATTTAAAAGAACCATACCATGTAAGAGAGAGAGAGAATAATAAAGTACAATGTCAGAAGGTCTATTCTGAAATTAAGATATACTTAACATTCTAGGAACAGTAATTCAAGCAAATCCCCAATTTTTAGATTTTTATGAAGGAGGTTTTGCTTTTTTATAATGGGAATGTCTTTCAGAGACATTTGCTTAGGTGTTGGTTGCAGACCTATGCGCATATGGTGAGTCACATGTAGATGATTCACATAAAATTGTGGTTTTCTTAATTTGAAATACATCTAAATGTACTATCCTGCCTTCTGAGCTGATGTGTGATGCTGAGTTAGGAGACACTTGGTAGCTAACCTTGATTTATCCACTCCATGAAACACACTTGGAAATGCGTTGCTTATTCTCGTCTATAGTTAGCTTGTCATTGTACACCACAAAATCACTACTTGAATAGAAACAACCAGATACATTTTCTAGTGTATTAGTGAAATTGTAGCTGCAATTAATACTTTTGGTATTATTTATGTTCCAGAAATTAGAAAGGATTCCTCCTAAAATAATGTTGGCCTAATAATGACTTCTTAATTTTCCAGATTGAAAAGACTTGAAAAAATATATTCTGTGTTCATTTCTTAACTGTAAGTCTCTAAAGTTTCTAGCCTTTAGGAAAATTCAGCATGTACATCGTAACTTCAAATTTTTGTCCTTCATCATGGACTGTGATTATCTTTTCAAAAGGAGAAAATCTGAGGGTCTTGGCAGTTTCTAGTGTATTTTATTTGTGTAACATGAAAAATAAAGTAGTAACAATGAGTAATTATTGTGTTTCCATGTCCTCTATGAGGCCAGTTTAACAGCCTGTGCACTTTTCTCTCCATCTTCGATGCTACAATCCAGGAGTCATTAGCAGAGATATTCTGCCACTCAAACAGAGTTATGGTGGAGTCACTGATTTTTAAAATCGTTGCCTTTCATTCCTGTTCCCCAGGAGGGCAAGGCAAGGAAAATGCCCTGGTGGATAGGTGTGCTTTGACAATGTTGCCGTCAATCATATCATGAAAATTCTGCATGAGTTTGTTTTCTTGGTAATTGGGGTCCAAGACTCCACAAAAGTGGACCTGCAACTGAAAACTAGAGTGAGACCTGGAGGAGTCTCAGTTTCTCTGTGAGGATCAGTCAAGTATACCTGTGTTTAAAAGGAGCTTTCACTGTGAAGTTTTCTGATTATCTTCAATTCAGAGCTATGATCTTTATAATGCCCAGTGAGGTAGCGTAAGATCTCATTACCTCTAATACCGAGGTGGGAAGGGAACCGACAGGTCAAATCTCTCTCCAGTGGCTCCCATCTAGGAACCACACTTTTATATAAACTTCATCTCCTCACAAAGAGTCTGTAAGTAACAAAACTCTCAGATTTTTTTCAGAGTTAGTCTTATCTAAGTAAATAGTTGCAGAGTTGGCACTCTTCAGTTAGCCCTGGACTAGCTAATAGGACAAAATTAAAAAAAAAAAAGATAAAAAACATGGATAAAAATTGGTGTGTGTGTGTGTGTGTAGAAGATGGGTTGATTAAAAAAAACAACCAAACAAGAACAACACAATGAAGCTACAATGAATCTGGCTTATCTGGGAACTAATAAATTCATATTGCTGTTTACTGTACCCATCTTCATTAATTGTCATTACAGAAAGAAGTTTTAAGCATCATATCACATTAAGAACACCCTGTACTTACTTTAAGGGTGTTTTGAAGATATGTTGTTCCATTTCCTCTTAAAACAAGGCAATTTATTATATTCCAGCATCTTAATATGCCGAAGGCCTGCCTCCCACCCACTGGTGTCTGCCACTGGTTGTGTTAAAAATGTAGTGGTTTGACATCACTGATTTGTATCTGGTTACTTTGGGCTTCACTGTTACCTGCTGGAGTGAAAGCTCCCATGCACTCCTTCCTACATGTCCTGCAATAGTCTGTCTTTGGAAGTCTAATAGTAGTCCTTAAAGTGATACTAGGTTTTGCATTTAGAAAGCAATGAATCATTTTTCACAGCAAAATTTTTCTCTCTTTCCTTTTATTCTGTTTCTTTGGCATGATCAATATTTAAACTACTGCAAGAACAAAATAGGAAGAGATTATAAAAGTTAGGGTACAAATATTCTGCTAAGTGAAGGTTTTTCTGCCTTTTCATCACATTTATTTGGATAAATAATTTCAAGAATACATCTCTTTTTTTTTCTAGGCATTGCTTAGCGCCCACTTTATTCTGAATGCTAAACAAGTACAGTAATGTAAACCTCTGAAAATGTTGAAAAAGTGTACTGAAGTCAAATATAGATGTATTCCACAGCATCATAAAATAGCAAGTAGTTCTGATTGCTGGATTTTAACTGCCAAGTGATCTGTGTAATTTAGGCCCAGGGGTGCACTGGCTTTTTCTCCTTGCCCCATGTGGAGCAATATTTTGTTCAGTGCCACTCAGCAGACAGAATTCACACAAATGGCTGGTGATATCAGATCAGAGTGCTGATTTGCTTCATTATTTTAATAGTGGTTAATTTTCCCTCAGTTTTCCCCTTGACTTGACCTTCAGAAGAGTCTCGGAGCTCGAAAGCTTATGTGGTTTCTCTTTCTGTATCAGCTGGTAAAGAAAAAATGTCTTCTTGCAAATCTTCTTCCCATTTCTCAGACTATCATGGCTCAACAGAATGTTAATCCTATATCTGCATTGTTTATTTCAGGTCATCTCTACTTTCAAGTTCATTAATATTTTGGATTTTACTCCCTATGTAATAAAGGATATATAGGGGGTTTTTTGGCTTTCTTCTTCTTGATATTTTGAGTCACTGGTCTGTGATCAGGGAATGAAAATAACGGCAGTGTTCTTTCAATTGATTTCCTTTATGTCTGCTGCTTTTGAGGTTTGGTCTCTGTCCTTGGGTTGTGAGAGGGTTAGAGGAATAGTGGAGTGAGGTTTGGTGGGCTTATTTTTCTCTCTTCTGAAAACTTTACAGGCTTTTTTTCCTGATTAGAAGGTCACCTTTAATGTCTCTTTACACTATCCATGGAAAAAGATTTTTCCAATAAGGTTGGCATGTCGTCTGCACTTTTACACAGCTCCTGTTGAGGGGGTGTATTGTGGTTTACACGATATACTCTGGAGAGTATATTCTCCAGAAATACTCTGGAGGGCTTTTTAGTGATTTCATTCTTCCTGCAGATTCTTGAGCCAAGGATGTTCCCCTTATTTTCCCATCTGATACTAAAATGCAGCACAGTTAAGAAAAAGCCTAACTGGAAAGTCAATAATTGATTCTTGTTGATCATTCCTAGACTTTAAAATACCATTTCTTGAGCATTTACCTTGTGTGAATCTCTTACTGACTAGCATCAGGCAATCTATTATCTACTTAATCTAAATAGGCAGCAATTAGGCAAACTGTTATTGTTTCTACTGTATAGCCCCCAGGGATTCATGGGCAAAGATGTGGCTCTTCAAACAATAGGAAAAATTTGAACTGGATCTTAGGTAGTGGAGTGTGAACAATTGCTTTTTGAATTTCATAGGAAATAAAAAAAAGCCCAAACACATAAACCCCCTCAACTGGTGGTTAACCTGAAATTAAAATCTTTCAGATTCCTTTTCAAAACAACACACTACAAGAAATTGGCTATTTTACATGCAAATCCAGGGCTTTACATTCAAACTATTCTCTGTTCTAGGTTGTGGTTTATTGTTTGTTTGGGGTTCTTTTTTTCTTTCTCTTTTTTTTTTTTTAATAAAATATTTTAAAATAAAGTGTATTGCACTTCAGAAAATGGACTATATATTTGTTAGATGGAGACCACTTCTTTCAGTATTGATGTTACTATCAAAATATGTTGTGAAGAAGTTATCAAGCTGAAATCTGCCAGAACAAGAGATTTTCAGAGTAGCTGAAATAGTCATCTTTTTCCTCTTCATAATTTATCTCAGCCTCCAAAGGGACCTTCTAGTTAGCCCACAGCCAACAGCACCAAAATATTGTGTTATTCAGTCAGGATGTGCTGATTCAGCCCTGTAAAATTCAACTTGAGAATTTGGGGGGGGAGGGGAGGAGGACGGGAAGTGAAAGCATAAGTTTTGAATTAAAAAAAGTTTTCATTTCACCTCCTATGAATTAATTTTTCCAAGTTGACCAAAACCCATTATCTGTGAAGAACCAGTCCTGAATACTGTGTTTCATCACTTCTGGATCTTCTGAACTCCCTTTGCTCCAGTGTAACGAGATACTTCAGAATCTGCAATATATATACTTGCAGGTTTTCCCTTTGGAATATGGATCACAGGCATTAATTTGGTTCAACAGATAAGAGAAGACAATATCTCTAGAATCATTAATAATAGATATTCTCAAAAGAAATGTTTCCTGAGGCGTAAAACAAATACATGAAGAAAATGAAAGTGACATTGACATAAACAATTGTATCTTAGATTTGTGTTACAGTAGTAACCTAAGGCAAAGCCTAAACATTTACAGAAATAGTTTGAATTCTACATCTTTTCTCAGAGAAAAAAGCTGCAGACCTACCCCATCTGCCATCTACAAAATGTAGTCTGCTATAAAGCATTAATCATCCTAATTCTTGGAACTGCTTGGTAAAGTTGTCATCCAAGGCTATTCACAATTAACATATGATCACAAATTATTTTCTTTTCCTTGCACTGACTCTTGCTTTTCTTGCAAAGGTTGAGAATTACTTTCCTCCTTTAAATACAAGCACAATCAAATGCAGTCAGAAACATTACAAAACCAATGATTTGGGATTTCATGTTTATTACTGCTCAGTAGCTTCCGTATCAAATATTCTTAGTATACAAATCAAAGGATATTGGATTGTAGTTTGTTTCTCCTGGCTGCTATCTTTGAAAACTTATCTTGGGATCTGTTAATTAAGCTTTCCTGTGTCTATGACCTGCATTATCATCAACAGTAATGGTGTTCACAAAGTGCAAGTTTTACCCTTTTTTTGAACTATGTGGTTCTTGACATTATTGGAGAGAGAATAGTAGGTAAGATGGGGCTCTGTTTTGTCAGCCTTCCTCTGTTTCTAAGCTAATTGCATGCCATGCAGCCTGCCACAAGAACTGGAAAAGAATACTCTTTAAAGATCAGTTGCTTTAAACCATACATCCACATGTGTACAGCAGTCAAGGTCATGCACATGTGGTTGAAAAAGGTTGGGGTTTTGTGGAGGCTTTTTTTTTTTTTTGATATAAGCATCCCTTGCCATCCCTCTTATTTTCTTCTGTGCCGTCCCTTTAGTGTGACGTCAAGCTGTGATCTGAATCAGGAATTATGTAAACTTTAAGAAGAAACAAACAGAGAATAGTAGAGGGTGTGAAAAAATAAAAGTCAGGACAGGGGCTGCTTAAGCAACCAAAACTGCCAGAAGAGATGCTCATTGACATGTGAATTGGCTGATTGACAGTCGATTAGGGATTTCCAAGGTTGTGAGTTTTCACATATATACCTATTTCCTTTTTTTAATTCTAGCTGTAACTGAGCAAATCACTTTGGAGCACCTCATTTACCTAGGTTATTAATTTCATTATTAATTTCTCTGAGGTTATTAAATTCCTTAATGTAATGCTGTGTTCTAAGTTGGAGAAGTTTTACAGTGACAGCTGCATTTTAGATTCTGTGTTAATGAATGAAATTGTTAAGTTATTTAAATAGATCTTGTTACAGTATTATGAGCAAGAAGTTGTACAAAAAGAAAGGAGACCTTTAATGTCAACATCATGTTTTAAAGTTGAAATCTAATAACTGCTTTGTTTGAATATTTAGACTGCAGTGTCCATGCTTTGACAAATCTCTGCTGGCTGATTACTGCTTCACTAAGAGAGAGAGTGTATTATTAAAAATTCAATTAAAAGAAAAAAACAAAACAAAACCCAAAACAATCAACAGATTTTTCTCTTTTAGAACTGAATAAGAAAGAAAGTGTAGAGGGAGAAGTACTGAGAAATAATGTAGCAGAATGAAGGAAAACAACTAAACAGAAATGAAACCATTGGAGAAAAAGTGGTAGAACAGAGAAAGTAGGATAATTACAAGGGTATAAACAACACTAAAATATTTGTAAAGGAATCTTTTACAATTAAAATTGCGTGTACTAATTGCAAATACAAAATAGAAATTTTAAGCATTGTGTAGATACTGAGAAATATGCATCTGAATTCTCTTTCTGTTCCTCCCAAATGTAATCAGCAGTCCATCTTGACATTTCAGTGCAGACATGGCCAACCTAATGAAGCCTGCAAAGAGTTATAAAATTATTCTACTGGGGGAAATTCGAACTTCTTTGTGTGTGGGTTGATGTTTGTATGTGGATCACTGGATGACTAGGTGTGGATCTCCAGGAGGTATCACCCAAAAAAAGAACAAGTTTTGTTGCAAGGTGTGCTGCAGAAAGATCAGTACAAACCTTTCTTGAAAGCCCTTCATTAACGACAGGTCATCTAAAATCTCTGTAATTTTTAATACTGAGAAAATATTTTGCTTTCCTATTCTGTATTAGGAAAATGCTGGACAAAATGTGAGTTTTATCCTGATTGGATTATGATGGATAAACCTCTTATAAGATCCTTATTCAACCTGCTCTTTTCTAAGACACGAGATCTAGAAAGACTGTCTAAGAATCACCTCTGCTGAGAACTGAGAAAGTGGAAGTACTTATGTATATGTGAGACCTCTTGGGCTAAAATGGGTGGCAATCCTTTTGTTTTACCAGCAAAGACTATAGCACTCAGATCTTCCACAAACCTCCTCTAATTCTGAAGTCAATACTTAAATGTCATCTTTGGAAAGAATGGGAAGCTCATACTGAGTCTAGATCTAAAGTCAGATTTAGACAAAATTAGATTAGGGACAAGAAATAAGTATCAGTCTTCATCAATAGCATCATTATGCCTGTTTCTGTTTATAAAGATACGTTGGAGTAGCTTTGTCATGAGCTCTCACTGATTGTAAAATTTGACCATAAATTGCTACACAAAGGGTGGGTATCAGAATTGTCTGTGCAAATGCATATTAAGTATTGAATATGCTTAGCACTTGATTTAGTACTGCTCCCTCTGGAGTTTTTCCTTTGTGCCAATAAAGCAAACTTATTTAGAGATGTAGGCTCTGATCCACCATTTCCTTGTTAAATGCTTAGAATTTGTAAGTGTTGTGACCCTTTTGCCAATGCAAGTAATCCTAATTCCAGCAATTTACACTTGTCACTTTGCTTTAAACTCCATTACTGCACACTGAAATTCTACACAAAATGTCTAGGAGACCATTTAAGAAATAACAAATTGGAGATAGACAGATTTTGTCCCTTATGTCACACTTAATTATTTACTGGGTGTTTGGTTTTGTGTTGCAGAACTGTGACCTGGCCCAGCAGAGTATCGTTCATATTGTTCAGAGTCCACCAAAGAACAGTCAGAATGAGGATGGGACAGAAGATAAGCGTGCTGGAGGTGTTCTAAAAGGCTTGTCAAGAGAACCTGAAAGTCTAACTCGTGTAGATCTCAGTACCAGCATCCTCCCATCACTCTCTGCAGGGCTGGCTGTTATTCTGGATACTACAAAAAACATCATTTCTCTTCCCTCAGACAAATCAGGTAAATCAGTGATTTGATACATTTGAGTATGCAGACCTGGACATTTGTCTGTTTCTTTCTTAGGGTGAACAGTTCTATACCACAGGGAAAAAAACCAACAAATCTTTTCTTTTAATTATTAAACAAAAAATACAACTATATTAAGGCATGATAAGTATCTCATGTCTTCTAGCAAAATTATTTTGCTTTGTGGATAAACGGAGTGATTTCTTATGTTGTTCCTGTCTCTAACTTGTATTATGCTAATATTTTTACAAATTATTATAAGCTGGCAAAACCCCCAGAGGTCTATGAGAAGGCAAAAACCAGTCTCTCTAAAATTTCCATTACAGAAGTATCCCTAACTAGAATGCTGGGCAGCTTATGCGTTGCAAATGTCTTTAATTCCCAGTCTGTTGTGATGTTTTCATATCAATACATTTTGTAAAAAAATATTTCTATGCAATAGACTTATTATTTATAAAAACATAGCTGGCACAAAATATGATGATGATTCATACTATGGATTTTAGCAGTTCTTCATCCACCAAGTTATTATTAGGAACATCTTCTCTTCATAATGAAAAATATTCTGAGGCACAAGTTAACTTGCTGCAAATGGGTTGTGCTGTAATATTTAAAATTGATCATGAGAGAGAAGCTCAAGCCAGAAAGAAATATAAGAATCTTTTAGCTACTACATGAATCTTCTCAGAGTAACCCCCTCCTCACACACAGTCTGGCTAATCCTTATGGACAATGGTGTTTGTCCCCAGACAAGAGACATCATTCTGTGCAATACCAGGCTTGGTCATGATTTGTTGTAGTAGTCCATCAGAGATGTCTTTTTAGGAAGAACAGTACAGAAATATACTTCATACACAATACCAGAGATAATACCAAACAAACATAAAGGTCCAAAGCATAGAAGATAATTTGTAAATATGACAGGGATACCTCTGTGACTAACCTGACCCTAGGAATCATCACGCTTAACAAAATGGCTACTAAAACTCTTAAAATAACCTCTACAGAATTTCTTAAGTAACTCATGCAGAAAATATACAATTCATGGAAGGGTCACAGAAGTATTCCACAACCGACTTCATCAACCTCTCACTGCCAACTGATGATGAATGAGTGCAGTTTAAGAACAAATTAGTACCCAGCTTAATGATCCACATCTCCCAATCTGAATAAATAATAAGAGGGGCGCATGCCGATTTAAATCTGGTAAACTAGGGACTGGGTTTCAGGCTGGGCTTACTGTCAAAAGTAAGGCAATGGTGTAAGCTTTGTAATGCTTACTTGTTTTTTCACTGCTGTACGTGATATATACAGGGCTTTAATTGTTGTGTTGGACTATACAGAATAGTTCGTACATGTGTAAGGCCTTTTAAAATTTGTCACGTGTGCCCTTCCACAGACTGCAAACTCTGTGAAGCCAAGTGCTAACTGATAGGTGTCTCCTATTGCAGCAAATATTTTCATGGCAGAATGACAGCTGAGGAAGAAATTAAAAAAAAAAAAAAAAGCGCCACTCTAATGACTGAGAGTTCTGCTTGGAAGGATGTTAGTAATAAGTACTTTTTAAGAGCCTGTTATCTTCTCCTTGGCCTGTTTTGACTCTCACTATGAAAACTTGCCCTTGTGTCAACCCCAGCACCATATTTTGTTCAATATGGAGGATTTTCATATTTTTGTTATTAGGGCTTGGCTTGGGTTAATTTCTAGTCACATAATTCACAGAATTAAGGATTAGTCTAGGTTAAATATAATCCAGCAAGAAAAAAAGAAAAAAAAATGCAGAGATCAGTTTTCCAGTCATATTTACTCTCTAGCAAGGATTTTCTGCACAGCTGATATGCGTCATAATAGTGGGAATAAGTGGCTGAAAGCTCCATATGCCACCACTGTCACTTGAAATGATACCTATAAAGCTATTGTCTCAGAAGCTCTGTGACTGTTGTGGTCATCAGTCTACATTAGAAACCTGTACAGTAGAACCAAGTTAAGATCTTCTTTTCTGTGTGTGAGAGATCGCACACGAGTAGAGGACAAATTTAATTTAAATTTAGGATCAGGGGATTCATTAATTGTTGTTTAGTCTAACATGCTACACAGCTATTCCATAATTGTAGCAGTAACAACTAAGAGTCTTTGTCTCTTTCTGAAGCCCAAGGTATTTCTGTTTGTTACCACAAGATGCTGACCCTGGGTGTCTGCTCTGCTTTTGTTTTATTTGCCCTCCTTTGAATTCTGAGGAAAAGGATTTGTGGTAACTTTTGAATCACAGAAGCTTCTCCCAGAAGCTTTTGCAGCATTTGACTGAAAAGTAGGGTTTTTTAAGTATTGATTGAATGCTTGCAAGTCAGACTGTAGAATTTTACTAGACAATCGAGGAGAGAGACATCTCTTGTATTGTACAGCTATTATAGAAGTAATGTACTTAAGTAGTACAAATTGCTGCACTTGATCAGATGAAAACCCTCATAGCCTGGCATTGTGTGTCCACGAAGGGTCATTATTTGCTCCTGGGAGAAGAGCATAACAGGACAACCTCCTCCCAGTTCACACCCACTTCTGTACTGAGTAATGAAAGCAACTCTTCACTGGTCTGGAGAACCATCTTACTTACATTGTTGTTTTAATGTACAATATGTGTTTATTCATGAGAAATTCAGAAGTTTGAAAGTCATTAACATGCTGAAACAAAGATATAGAAATGGATCTAAATAATCTCAGCATCTAAGATTTCAGGGTTTCCTCTCTTTGCAGACAAATGTAATACATGCCTTTTTCTGTCTGTTACATAGCACCTTGCATGGTTTCTAATGAACATTTGAAAAAATCTCATCACAGGACTTCCATACTACCTCACCACCGCCTGATCTACAAACTCTCCAGTATCTGTGACAAAGTGCATTTATAAACAAGATGTAAGCCAATAAACTATGTTCCATAATGGTTGCATATTGGTAAATACATCCATAGGGTGAAGTGATTTTGTCCTGAGAAACTCAGTCTGAAAACATGAAGGTTCGTATGGCTCATCAGCTGAATGAGAATGCATCATGATACCAGCTCCAAGAAAGCTAATAGGATCTTTAGAATTCTAAACAGAAAACAGTGAAGAGTATGTTTTTCCTCTGCTTTTGACACTTTCATAACTGAAACTGGAGTATAATGCACCATTTTGATGTCTAAACTTCAGGAAAGCTGCTGAAAAAACTGTTAGAAGATTTAGGAGAAGAGTCACAATAATCCTACAAAAGTACAGGTCATGATTGTCTTCTATATGTTGGTACAATCTTTATTTTCACTTAGTTAGGAAGCGCTTTACCAAAACTTAATATATGTTAAAACCTTCTGTCCAAGAAATAACACAACTGTGAGTCAGGGCGGGCAAAACTGTTGTTACCAAAACCTCAGTACTGTCAGTGCTTAAAAGCATAAAGGGATGAGCTGGTTCTCAGCCTATGTAAGAGTCCGATATATGAAAGACCCAGGCAAAATCTTTTAGAAAGGAAAGCGACAATTTAGGGTTTGGGTAGTCAGAACTGTGCGTGCTTCGGACAGAAGCTCTGATGGATTAAAAAACCCACATCAGTTTAACTGAGGATGTTGCTGACACTGTACAAATACTTTTTGAATAGTAATCTGTTGATTGTGTTTTAAAATTCCTGTGCCATATAATTGATACTGCATTTCATGATGATTTTTTTTAATCAAAAAGCTTAAAAGGGTAAGAATTTTTTTGTCAGGTTTGTTTGAAGTAAATGAGTAGACTAAGCAAAGTATTTCAAAATGAGTTCACAGTTTTATAAAATGTACAATTTCAAATTAGTTCCAGATCATGCAATGGTATGGTATTCATCTCTCCCACCCCATTTTAATGTGGTGTTAGGCTGAGTACCCCTACCCTGTACCCAGCTGAGTACAACTGCAGCTTTTTCCTATCTCCTTTTTGAGAACATCATCAAACCATGAGCTTTGATCCATCCAAAACGGCCTCCAGTGCTGCAAGGACATCTCTTTTGATCCTCTGAGACATGAAGTTCTGTTAGTTCTCAGCAACTGCACCAGACAAAACTAAGACAACAATGAACTTTGTTTTCCCATGACCTAATTTTGCTTTGCTGTGTCACAAACCCAAACATATAAGAATTTACTGTTCCCTTAGAAAAGAGAAAAAGCATTCTTAAATTTCTCTCCTTTCATGTAGCTTCATTTTTATATGGGAAATAAATCAGTGTAAAGATTTTTTTCCCCTTGGCATCTGTGCAAATAATTTGTGGATTATTATAGCATAAATTAGTTAACTCAATGTACCGTAGGTCCACAGTAATGTAAATCAGTAGTTTGAGGAGGGAAATCAGTATTCTTTGCGGTTTGCATTTAGTAATTACGTCCTTTTTCCCAGAGTTATCAAAATTTTGTTCAAAAAACAAATGATCAGAGTACTCACACTGACCTTTTTTAAATTTCTTTAAATATTAACACACCATTTAATGGTGGTTACATGGTTCTTAGGTAGTTCTTTTTGACAGGCGTTCATTTGAATAAGATTCATATTGCTGTAGAAGAAAAAGAAATTACCTAATGAGCAACCAATATAGTGCTTCAATAGACACATTCAATTAACTAGTTAGGGAGAAGTTACTTGGGGTACTTGGATGAAAAACTGAACATGAGCCGGCAGTGTGCGCTGGCAGCCCAGAAGGCCAACCGTATCCTGGGCTGTATCCAGAGAAGTGTGGCCAGCAGGTCGAGCGAGGGGATTCTGCCCCTCTGTTCTGCTCTGGTGAGACCCCACCTGGAGTGCTGCGTCCAGCTGTGGAGTCCACAACATTGGGTATAGACCAGTTGGATATACCCAACTGGTATATATGAAGGATATATATATGAAGGATATAGACCAGTTGGAATGAGTCCAGAGGAGGCCACGAAGATGCTCAGAGGGCTGGAGCACCTCTGCTATGGGGACAGGCTGAGAGAGTTGGGCTTGTTCAGCCTGGAGAAGAGGAGGCTCCGGGGAGACCTCATTGCAGCCTTCCAGTACCTGAAGGGGCCTACAAGGAAGCTGGGGGGGACTTTTTACAAGGGTCTGTAGTAACAGAACAAGGGGGAACAGGTTTAAATTGAAAGTGGGGAGGTTTAGATTAGATCTCAGGAAGAAGTTCTTTCCAGAGAGGGTGGTGAGGCACTGGAACAGGTTGCCCAGAGAAGCTGTGGATGCCCCATCCCTCGAAGTGTTCAAGGCCAGGCTGGATGAGGCTTTGAGCAACCTGGTCTAGTGTAAGGTGTCCCTGCCCATGGCAGGGGAGTTGAAACTAGATGGTCTTTAAGGTCCCTTCCAACCCAAACCAGTCTATGATTCGATGATTATACTATGGTATTTTCATATTTGGTACACTGACAGTTTACTTTTGTGTTAGGATTAAACCACTTTTAATGTGAATGAAAATGCATAATGCAGCATGTTGTGATTTAATCATAGTTTTTATAAAGTGTTATTTTATAAATTTTTAAATATGAAATGCAGTATCGATTTGAGGATCAACCTACATCTAGAAAAGTGAAGGTACTAATTTACTTTTACAGAAAAGCAGAATAAAGTACCAACTCAGCAATAGTATACTGGTCCTGATTTTGGCAAATATTTTCAGGGAAGCATGTCTGCATTTATCTTCATTACCCACTGTGTACATTTACTGCTTGTACTATGCTGTTTTAAACTTTACAACAAAACTTTACAAAATTCCTGCATTAACAGCTCTCTTTGTGCTGATGGTTAGTTCCTGCACATTGTTAATCATCATCACTATGCATTCATTACATACACAAAACTGTTATGACTTTGACTGTTAGGTTCCTTATCCCAAATTTATTGTGAATGTACAATACCACAGAGCTGATGCCATGTGGGTTGCACAGATGCATTTTAGTCACAGAAATCAAGATGATAAGGCCTGAGAACTCTGGCAAGAGAAACTGGAACAAAAGCAGGCTTGTATTCCTTCCCCTCCATCTTTCCTTTTCATGCTTGATATTTTCATACTACTTACACCTATCCTGAAAGGTAATCTCTGTGTTCGTTACTGATTCCATTCGTTTTAGTTTTGCCAGCTACCCTTTGTGAGTATTCCATACCTGCAAGATGCGCTCATTTACAGTCCCTCATGCTTGGTTTGGTTTGTTTTACAGCCTTTTTGTCATTTGGATGTCTCTTGTGTGCAACTACACACATCTCTGTCCCTTTGGGTGGTCAAATTTCTCACACACTTGATGCAAAATGCTTACAGATCATGCCCGACTGGATCATCACAGTGTTATGTTTTTCGGAAGTCACCATATTTTAAGTATGTGCATCTGAAGTCTGAATATATAGGTGCGTACTAAGAGAAGACTAAAACAATAACAATTTTATATTGTACAGTGAGGTTACATTTAATTTTAAATCAATCCTGCAAAATATTTTCTATGGGTTGAATGAGGATTTCAGGGTCTTAGAAGAGTTTCCAAGCTGTTTAATAAATGTGTGGCAGAATTTCTTGAACTGTGATCCATGTTTGAAGCTCTGAGATCCAGAAAGGTATTTACTGACGATCCATTGATGTAATGGTTGCAGTGCACTAGCTCTACTTTCTTGTTTTCAGCTGCTAAAACATTGCAGTCATGGAATCATCCACATTGGAAAAGACCGTTAAGATCATAGAGTCCAACCATTAACCTAACACTGCCAAGTCCAACACTAAACCACATCCCTAAGCACCACATCTACATATCTTTTAAATACCTTCAAGGGTGGTGACTCAACCACTTCCCTGGGCAGCCTGTTCATGTCAGCATATGTTAAATTATCCCTCTTGTTTAGTTGCTGTAGTCTCTTGGATTATGCTGTATGAGTATGTTTAGATGTAAAGGAAAGCATGTCCATAAAACAGTACTTTCTGTTAAAACGTATTCATAATATCGTACAGTTTCTGAAACAACACTTTTTTTGAATCACAGAATAAAAGAGGTTTTCTGGATACAAGTCACATCTCAGCCACAACAGAACTATTACAAAAGATCAAACCAGTTGTCTATCTAAATCTAGTTCTATTCTTCTTTTAATTCTTGCCTGTTGTGTATCCGCTACTTCAAAAGAAAGAAAACATTCTTATTATATAATGTTATATTTAGAGAAGGACTATTCCTTTTTGCAAGTAATTACCTCTGTCAGATTATCCTTCTTGTCTGCTGCCTGGGTAAATTGACAAGAAAGATAATGGCAGTCTCTAGTCTGACCTTCATTTCAGTAGCGCTTCCTAAACAGTCTCTAGTGTCGGTGCAAGGGTTAATTGGCAAACACTGAGAGCATTTACAGCCCACCAATTAACTATTGCTAATTCTGTCAAAATTTCTTCTGAAATAGTTAAACTTAAGAAAAATATTCTGGCTATTCTGTTTCCAGTTATGAAAATTTGTCATTACAAAGTCCTTGGAAGTTTGCTTTTCTGTATATTGTATCTTCTGCTAGGGTTATTAACCCTTGACAACTCACTGCTGCAATACTTCCAAGTTCTATATATAAAAATTGATATCCCCTCTTCACCTTCCAGCAACAGCAAAAAGTGATTTTTTAAGACATTAGCATAATGGGACCTTTTCAATAAAATGATAAATTGAGCCCATTTCAGAAAACAGAACACACACTTGATAATTTATTGCAGTCAGTGCCATGCTGGAGACCTCATTCGTATCATATGCTTTTAACACTGATGAGAATGGTGCCGTTGTCCCACACCTTGCATGTCTGTGAAATTCATTTGAGAGGAAAAATGTTCTTTTCTAATAGAGCCAAAAGCACTTCTGGGAACACTCTTCTTTACATGACATAATTGTCTCTCATGAACGTGTCTAATTACTTTATTGTTTTAAAAGGCCCTTTTATGTTAATTGAAGCCAGTAACATTTGGAGTCAAGGAGTGGGGTGGGAACACTGTTGTGTCCTTGGAATATATTTTTTGATTGTTTATGGGTGACAGTGACAGCATGGATGGATTTCCTTCTCCAAATGCATCACTTGTATCTTTATGCCACCAGCTGGAGATCACATCTGTAGGTGGGAAATGTTCCATGTTGATTGAATACAAATATTCTTCTCACGTTTTACAAAATAATTGTTGACATGAATTAATTCTGATGCCACTGGACAAAATAGGAAAGTAACATTTAGGAAACACTTCTTATGTGTAAAAACATGACAACAGAGATGTAGGGTGATTCTTTTTTAACAGGAAGCATCCAATTATGAGGCATAAAAAAGAAGATTTTTTTTTTAAAGCTCATTAAAAAACAGTAGTTGTCACTACTCTGCAGTTTAGTGCTTACCCTACATGGTCTTTGTTATGAACTTTTACCAATTGGAATGACATGAGACAGTCTTCTCACAAATCACGTGCTGGATAATCATTAATGTCATTGAGAGTTCTGTGCACACAACAAGGACATTGGGAGAACAGACCTATTAGAAAGGCTTGATCTACAGAAAGTAATTACATGAAACATAGTTTAATAAATTCAGTTGATACTAGAAGGTAAAAAATAGCCATACAAAACACATCCTGCTCTCTCTGTATAAAGGCAAATAACTTCAATGGGTCTAGATTTGAACTTCTGTGAAAGAAAAAGATCATTGCATGTGGCAGGGGAAGACAGATTCTCTGGTGTTTTTTTTTTTTTTTAAGAAAAGAATGGTTGTGGTAGGAAAATGGACAGTCAGTTCAAAAGATCTAATTCATATTCATGAAAAGCAGAATTAAAGTCAGTGCATGCTCTTGCATTGCTGTGCCAAAAGTCTTTAGAATTTTGCCATCATCTTTGTTTCGGTGAAGGTTTCACATTTCCACTGCTACCTGAATGACTATTGTTAGAGATGCCAAGGTATCTCTAACAGTGGCTTCTGTGTCCATTTGGGCTTCTCTTCAGGGACTGCCAGAAAGGATTTCAGTTGTTTTGTTCATCATTTGTGCCTTTGGGGTTGTTTTGTTTGTTTCTTTGTTTCTTTTAGAGAAAATCTAACCACAGGAACTGAGATTATGTTCCAGCTTTAAGTGGATTTCCAAAAATAATTCAATGTAGGTTTGTTGTCCCCTGCTCTATGGTACATTGAACCTTTTGCTTAAACCTTGCTCATCCTTAAACATTCTTCTTGAGACAAAGGTTAACGTTAAGATTCAAAACTAGCATTTTTGAACGGCAGTTGAAATAAACATGAATCTTTGTATTTATTGACACACCTGAAACTGTATCTTACAACTTTATCTGTACTGTTGGCATCTACGTGGGTATTCAGTCTCAGGTCTTTGACCTTGAGAACATGTCATATTCTGATTTAGCATTTATATCCAGCTGCTACCATAACTGGTATTTACAGATGCAGATTTCTTTTTGACAGTGTATCTACCTGCAATGGTTTGGGCATTTCTGGAGTGGAGTATCTGTAACTAGATTTTCAGTTAAAACACAAGTCCATCAGGAATATATATATTTATACTTTGCATACATATATTTATACTTTATATATGAATATATACATTCATATATTTTAACTACCCTCACACTCAGCAAAACAAAGATTGAAAAGTCAAAGGTTAACAGCTGCATCCTGGAGCAAAGTGTCCCAGGGAACTGTGAAAGCCAGCATGTTTTCTGAACGCCAGCACTCTACAAGCTTCCATGAAGGCCTACTGATGCAACAGTCAGTTGTGTGGGTCTTGACATTTACCTGTCAGAAGACAGCGATAGATAAAAAGAAAGAAACATATGGGGATCTGGGGGGACTTGAGGTGCAGGAGAGGGGGAACAGCAGGATGTCATGCTCCAGTTTGAGACTCTTCACCATGTACTGTACTCATTGACGTTCGGCTTCAGGCAACACTTGTCAAGGATTTTATGATAAACCCTGGTATCCTGGTTTCCAGTGCTCACTGACATTGTTTTATTGCATATTTGCTATGAAGATGGTTTAACTGAAGTTGTAACAAAGATCAGAAGTTCACTTGGGCAACCAAAGTACCCGGAGCCCCGATCCCTCCTTTTGTTCACTTTTTTCTCCTTAGCTTTGTCATACACTAACTACTCGGAATACGATACTGGAAGAAAAGTCTAGCTTGGCAGCAATCTGTTGGTTTGTGGTTTAAAGCTATACCACTTGGTAAATGAGTTTTTATGTACTGTAACTCTTATTATGCTCCACAGATTATTTTTGAAGTAGCGTAATCAAGCATTGGTAATGTTTTATATAAAGTCTGAATTGTAGATATTGCCAGATGAAGATCTTTATTAGCATTATCAGGGATTATCAGTTCCCTTGAAGAATGTTGCACTTATGCTAATAATAAGGAAATAAATAGTAAAATGTCCAGTGTCTTTAGCTGTGGAAGGCAACAGTCAAGATCTAAATTCAAGATTTTATGCGGATTAATGTTTAAGGATATTGTACTTCTATAACTCTTCTTACTTAATCTGTGGTGAATAACTATAGATTTTCTTATCCTGGTTTCTAAACTCCCTAACATTGCCCACAGTGATTTTTACCTTGTTAGGAACATAATGATGGCCATAGCTAAGGTAGTATTTGACTCATGCTGAGCACTATCTTCTTTGTAACTTAAACCATGGTGAAATATTTAGGATGGAGATGGAAAAATAATTTTTCAAACAGAAGTATTAACTCTCCTCCACATTCTGTCTCCTAACCTGTAATAGAGAATTTACAGATATACTAAATCTAGAAGTATGGGTGTGAACAAATAAATTTTATTTCTGCCATCCAGGCACAAAGAACAGTGTTTGACCAGCAGTGTGTACATAAATAAAACATTTTCATTAAATATTGTCTTCTGTAACAATAGCTTTCATTCTGCTTTCTCCTTGATCTCTTCCCTATTTCAGGATTTCATTTTACTATCCCTATTCTCCTGTAGTTTTCCAGAGCCCAGGTACTGAAATCTCTTTGGCTAAATGGCTTATAAATATACTATAAATATGGTGGAATTACAGGTCTGAGTACCTTCTGCAAAGATAGGTAGGACCTTAAAGATCATCTAGTTC